>NC_072459.1:11684000-11896500 GCF_027596085.1 Anoplopoma fimbria | reverse complement strand
ACAGCTGGATGAAGTACGCAGGATGCTTTGGCTGACCTCACTGAGACGGTTTTATTTGCATAGTACTCCCAAAAAAAAAAAGAAAATCCATCTTGCCCCACCATCGCTTCAATCGCTAGCAAGTGGCTGACCACGAAGCCACTCTACAAACACAGGCTGTCAACTTTCAGCGAGACGACCACCATACGCACACACAATCGCACACGCGGAGGCGCGCATATGCTTGGCGACACACACACACTCCCACACACTCTCTGGTGCTCTTTCACTCTGAAAAGTTTCTCACAGTTCTCCTCACACCCTTATCTCCACTTCTAGTCTAAACTCGCACCCCTTACCCCTCCTCTGGATGTTGCCCTGTCGTATATTCTCACTCTCTTCCCCCGTCCATTCTCCCAACTGCTTCTCCCGCTCCCTTTCCACTTCCCTCACCCCCGCACTGACCACATCCACTAAACTCACTCCACAAGCACGCAGTTTGGAGAGTGTCGGAGGCGTGCGCTGCTGGCACTTTCCCCCACCTCTGCACTGGGCCCGGTTCCAGGACTGGACCGCCTGCTCACTCTGTCTCTCTCACTTCAGTATGCCTAAAGTCGGGGAGGGAGTTTGTTAAGCAGGGGGGGGGGCAACAACAAAAAAACAACTCCTGCGACAGTTGTTTCTGAAGTGAGGAAGAATTTGGCTACTAGTTGCGCTAATGTTTTCAAGATGACTGTTTGAAGGAAATCCCCCCTCTTTAGTAGCCATTTGAAATTCCTTCTGTCTTTTATTGTGAGGAAGTAGTCACTGGGTTAGTCAGCGGCCCTCCAGGGTAGTTTGTGCAGTCTGTCTAGGGCTGCCGGTGTGTACAGTCGCCCAATCCAGTCCAGTTTCCCCGTGTTGCTGGAGAGGGTCAGAAACTTAGTTGTGTGTTTTTTGAGTGAATATGAGTGCGGAAAGTCTGTCTGAATTATGTTGGGCGTCTGAATTCCTGGGCAGAACATGGAACTACATCGGTAGGAAAGTCTGATGAGAAAGACACATCCTGCTCAATATGTTTTCGCTTGGTAAGTTAACCATGAAATGTCTATTTTCTTCATCGCGTCTGTCTTCCGTCTCGACTGGCTGTTTTCAGGTTCTTTCCTACTCAAGTGTTAAAGAGCCAAACCAGGCCACATTAAGAACTTGTTAGAAACCCCATTCTTAAGGTAAAAGTAGTCTGCTACTTCAACTAGCTGCTGGATTTTAAGCAGCTCTAAGAAAAGAAAAGTTTTTTTGGTTTTCTTTTTGATCTGCTCTCAACTCTTGCTGATATTGATTGGATTTATTTGAGACGAGAAGAAAGGGGGTGTTTGTTTTGTCACAGGACTTGACAGAGGGAGAGTATATGAGCTGAGTGCAACCTCAGCTGGATTGAGCTCACTGAATTTTTCTGTGATTGGAGGTCTTACAAAGCAGCTGTGTGGGTGTGTGTTTCTATCTCCTGGCATTTCTTCTTCTTCTATCCTCCCCTCTCTGGCGCTGGCTGATCACTGAGCTGTGGAGAACAGGTTGAAGCAGTCACACCTGCAATTTTCTCTTCTTCTCTTGTCACCATCACTCTCGTCTTTCGTAGCCTGTCTCCTGTCCTTGTCTAGACAACACGTCCATCCGTCCCTTCAGGCTGCCGTCTGCAGATAAGACGAAGAGCTGCAGACTACTCCGGCTCATTTTTCAAGAGCAGACGGGGAAATGTGATGCACAGTGAAATAATTGTACTTTATCTTCTCTTAGACAATAGGTATAGTCGTAGATCTGCGCTTTTGTGTGTGTGTGTGTGTGTGTGTGTGTGTGTGTGTGTGTGTGTGTGTGTGTGTGTGTGTGTGTGTGTGTGTGTGTGTGTGTGTGTGTGTGTGTGTGTGTGTGTGTGTGTGTGGGATCTAGCATGCCCAAGCACACAAGTGCGAGTGAATCGGTGTGTATTTCTCAAAGAAGAATTTCGATCTGATTCCTAGAATTCAAAAGAACAACGTGTTATCTGTGGGTGCTTGTTGTCTTATCAGCTTTTTTTTTCCGTCACTGCTTGGCCCACATGAATCCCTTTACATCTTATTATTGTATAACTTCTTGTTAAGACACCCAACAACTACTCGTACTAATGTACTTGAGTAGGGGCAAAAATACTGACACCTCCCCCCCGCAGCCTAACAACTGTAAAAAGATTAAATTCTTGAAAAAGTGTGTGTGTGTGTGTGTGTGTGTGTGTGTGTGTGTGTGTGTGTGTGTGTGTGTGTGTGTGTGTGTGTGTGTGTGTGTGTGTGTGTGTGTGTGTGTGTGTGTGTGTGTGTGTGTGTGTGTGTGTTTATGAGCTGCACAGGTTTGGTGGGGTTTCAATACAGGTTGGGGAGGCTGTTGTTGCTGAGCAGCACACTGACCAAATGCATCTGCCCACTGCTGCTGCAATGGCCAGCCTCCCTGCCTCAAGCGCTGTTTCTCTTTCGTTCCCATGACAACTGGGCCTCAATTCTCCCCGCTCCGCCTCCCCGCCTGCTGCTCACTCCGTGCCGTGCACGAGGTCATCTGCCTGGGCCCACATTACTATGTGTGCATGCATGTGTTTTGGTTGTTGCGCACAAACTGGACTCTCTCACCCTACACACCCACGCTCGAGTGTGGGTGTAGTAACACTTAACACCTCCACCTCCAGAGGTTCTTGGATATTTATGTGTTTTTGTTTCTGTGTTTGTACATTTGAACCGGTTTGAACACAACTATGCTAGTGGGGGTGTGAGGGTGGGATGTTTAGATGTCAGGGAGGGAGGTGGGTTTCCCCCATCCAAATGCTCCCTTCTCCTTTAATTCTCTAATAGGATTAATCTTCATCGCTGTCAGGGATCAGCGCTGATTAGGATGCACATGACCCGATTTTCTTAAGAGCCCTTATACAAGTGCACTGTTGGCACCACTTAAGAACCGGAGAAATAAATAAGCAGGGTTAAAAAACAAAATACAGGCAAAGGAAATACAACTTTTACAAGGAGCTGCAGGCTCTCTGGATCAATGTCATCATTTAATAAGCTGCTAAATAAACAGTTACGGTGAGTCCAGCGCAAATGCTGTCATGCCTCGAACCTTTGCTCCACTTGTTCTGCACTGCTTTGGTTGGCACCTCAACTGGAACTGCCCCGACACCATAGCAGACCAGCCCGCTTTAACAACCTGTGTGCTTTCTCACCGACACCTCTGACTCATTAGGCTTTGAATGAGTTTAGGCAGGGCATCATATTAAAACAGTGTGAGTGTTTGTACCGCCTTGGATTTAACGGTGATATGAGACTGCTTGAGAAACTGCAAGAGAGACTTATTTTTCGCAGCACCATGTACTGTGTGTCTCTCAGCAGGAGGCGAACAGCAGACACAACACAGAGGGAAGGGTCATGCACTGAGTGACAAGCTGTAGAGTCAGCAAGTGCCAATGTGACAGTGTAGAAGGCTACTGCAGTATTATATCTGTACTAATACTATTCAGATTTTCCCAGTACGGATCCTATGGCCAAACTGGATCACCCAGAGGTCTGATCTGGTTGTTTTATGAGTTGATCCAAGACCCTGCTTGGGTCTTCCTTCAATCCCCTTCTCCCCTAACATCAGCTTAAACTTCAAAGATCCCCTTGCCTAACATCTAGACCTTCCCTTTTTTATGTATTGTCCCTTTTCCTCTCCCTTGTCTTTCTGGCAGAGGCTCTCTCCTCCTCTCTGTCTGAAGAGGGGGCTTCGCGGCCTCTCTCTGCCACTCTCTATGTCGCTCTCACCCTTTCTCTCTCTCTCTCTGGGGCGAGGCTGTTAATAATGCAGGAGGATTAGCTGATTTATGTGAGCCGGAGGCGCTGAGGAAAGCTGGGGATCCTGAAGGCGACAGGCAGAAAGAGAGGGCCGAGAAGTGTACAATGTTGAGGGCGGTGCCATACAGGAGCCCTTGGTGTCTGGATGATGGGGGCTGGATGTGTGCCTGGCGAGCACGCTGGCAATAATCCACCCCCACTGCTCCCAAACCCCACCCTGCACTCCACAGAGCTCTGCCAGAAGTGCTCCGTAGGGTCTGGGGTGATAGGAGGTGGCAGCGGAGAAGGAAAAGGAGAGAAGCATGGATACTGTAGTATGCCATCAGGCTACATCCTCTTGCCATGTATCTTGTTGCTATGGTACCCATTCCTACATGGCTGCCTCCTTAAGATATTTAAAGTCTCACTCATCATTCCTGAGTTTTAAACAGCAAATGTTTGTAATGATAATGGAATTCCTTCTATTGTTGGTTGCCTGTGTTCTGTATTTTGCTTGCTGACTTTGACTCACAATGTTGAATCAAAGTTAAAGAACACATCTCACTTCTTCAGTTCTTGTGCACATATGGGTATATGGAGCTCTTAACAACACACAAAGTGTGAAATAAGACAACCCAGTCAGGTTTTTTTTTTGTGGGCTGCTTAGATCAGAAAACATGTGATTGAACAAGCCATTCATATTTGCCTCCCCTTTCAATGTCACATGCAGGGTCATTAGAATATATTGCAAATTTGAGAACTATCTTTGCAAAGGTACTAATTCTTCTCACAAGCCAATCAGAGCAGACATGACTTTTTTCGGGATTGGGGCTTAAGAGAAAAGCACTAAAACGAAGCGTTCCAGACAGTTAAATGCATGTAAACATGTTCTTGTAATAACCTAAATACAATACAAGTGTGAACCTGAAAATAAGCATGATATGTCCCTTTTAAAGCATGTTTTTCTGTTGTTATATCCATAAAACAAATGATGAACCACAAAAAACACATTTATAATACTATAACGGGGAACACTTTATATTTTCTCCTGCGGGCAAATTCTGAGGCTATTTTTTGTTGAGGTGTCGAATGTGCTAGTCAAACACTGTTTAGAAGAGACTGCATTTTTGTCAGTTTGTGATACACCGTCACACACACACACACACACACACACACACACACACACACACACACACACACAGGGGTGGGATTTAAGGTAGTTTTCGAAGTAGTGTGAGGTTGGGGATTGTGGGGGATTTCCACCTGTCTAGGGTGAAAAGTGTGACCGAGGTGTGTCTGTATGTGTGCAATAATAGGTGTCCATGCCTATTTCTGTGTGTGGGTGTGTTTGTGTGTGCTACTGCATGCTCCAGTGCTCTGGCCCATGAGCCATAGGCTATACGGTGCAGGAGCGAGCGGCAGACTGATGGGTTTATGTCTGCTGTCTGCCCAGAGGATGTGCTCTCTTACCGCCTGGCTGATTGAGACTTCCACGGAATTGTTCTCACACTCTCGGAAAAAAAAGGATTGATTCATGCTTCAATGAAAATCATGAAATCAAATCACTTAGCGCTCCTTGTGAGATCAGCTCGTCATGAGGGGCTGATAATGATTTTTGACCATGTTGGTCACCCCAACGTTTTCCCAGTTAGCCCCTGTGCGCACAATTTATGATACACCAATGTCTGAGTTTGTGCAAGTATATGCATGCATGCTCTCATCCTGACATCATACATATGCATGAGACTTCACGGCAGTGTGACTTGGGGGAAATGGATGTGCAAAGAGTGGGGCACCCGGGCCCCTCGCTCAAGTGCACTGGCGAGCGCGTAATGGGAATGCAATTTAAGCAGTGGTTAATCAGTGTGTTTTCTCCAGCTTGCCCAGCAATGCATAATAGACAATCAGCCCCCAGTCACTCGGGCGTTGCTACGAATGGTCAATTACTCATCATAGTCTTGTTAAACACACAGTTCAGCCAGCCAGGGACAGATTGCTCTGCTGGTGCCATCATTATGGTAAAGAACAAAGCAAAGAAGTGCTATGTGTCAGAGAGAAAAAGGGGGACGGGGAGGGAAAGAAGAGACAATGAGGGTTGGGAAAAGGCATGCACATGGTGTCTTTTTGCTCATCGTGATGGGACAGAGGAGGGAAAGAGAAGAGAGGCAAAGGGCCACTGTGACAAAGCAGAGGGCACAAGGAAAAGGAGTAAAACACCAAAAAATGGAAAGAAAAGAAAGTACAGGATTGTCGGAGTCATGCAGAGAGAGAGAAGAATAAAGAAGGACAGAGAGGAGGTGAAATGGAGCAGAGCAATAAGCGAGATTGAGGGCATGAAAGCGAGAGATGGAGAGTATAAGATAATGGAGGGAGGGAGAGAAATTGAGAAAGAGACACTGGGGAGAAGGAGCAAAAGTGTGTGAGAGCGAGAGGGAGAGAGCCTGAGAAAGTGTGTACTCAGCTGTGAGATGAGACCTCTGTCTGCCCATGGGGAGAGGCAGTGTGAGAGGAGAGGGGGGGGGAGGAGGAACGGACGGACTCTGCTGTCAATTATGGGGGGAGGAGTGTCTCACTCATTCGCCCTGTCCCCGGGGCAGCGATCAGATTTGCTCGGCTTTTGTGATTCCACCTAGACAGCCGTTGGGCTCCATACCTTTACATCTACATCTGATTTTTTTTTTTTTTTATTCACAGTCACAGTGTACATGCACTCCATCTAATTCTAACAATGTTTTCTCTCCTTACCTTTGTCCCTGTGGGAATGCAGGCAGTGGATTGATGGGCAATTCCTCCGCCTCCTTCATGGGGACCTTCCTGGCCAGTAGTCTGGGTTCCCCCCTTCCCATCCGTCTCACCCTTCCCGGCCGCCCTCCTCGCCCTCCTCACCCTCCTTCCGGGGCGGACCTCACTCAAGCGCCTCGCAAATCTGGTTTCCCCATTCACATGAAGGTACCTCAATCACACATGCACACACACACACACACACACACACACACACACACACACACACACACACACACACACACACACACACACACACACACACACACACACGCCCCTCATCTGACCACATCGTCTGCATGAGGACGATATTCATGTCTTGGCAGTGTCAGGGGACAGAGCTTTGCAGGGTGTATTGTTTCCCTGATATTGTGTATTTTTAGGCCGTGTTAGGTTTCCACCAAAGCACAGCTTGTAATCATCTAGCAAAAGCCAGGCTCCCACCCTTTTATTTGTGCACCAAAATAGTCCCTGGCCCAAGCATGTTCGGGATGGACTACAGTGCCATGGTTTCTGGATGAGGACACGGGGTCAAAAGTTCAGCCAAGGAATCTTGCGGTATTCTATTCACGTAAGCAGGAATGTCACTCAAGACTCTCTGAAGCAGCATGTGCGATCGCAGGGCCAGTAAAAAAAAAAAAGTTGCAGTGATTGCAGAGCTTTCAGCTGGTGTCTCCATCACAGCTTAATAGGGTAGTTCCCACGCGAGCACATTACAAAACCATGGCTACGCACACAAACATGCAGTCGGGAAAATAAAACACAACCTCTTTTCAACACCTCACATTTCTGCTTAGATACAGCCAGGAAGTCAGACAAGGATAAAGGAGAGAGATTCATCTGCCGGGGTATTTCAGGAATTCAAATGCTAAGGATGACAGATAAATGTGAGACCGATCCAATGCCTCCCACTCGTATATTAATGCGAGGTCTGCTTTCCTGTGACTTCACTTCTGTCACTTTAAGATTTACACGTTCGTAATCTTTTGCTAATTACATGATGTGATGGCCGCCCAATGCAATCTAGTGAACTGCAGTCTTTGAAGTCCTGTTTGAGTTCCCTTCTATTTATTTATTTGCTAAGAATAGCCCAGCTGTTGGTCCATTCGGGGACGCCGGTGGGGAGTGTTTGTTATTTGTGTTCACTGATCAGCGGCGCCCCAGTTGCGTGATGTGAGTGTGTTAAGCCATTGCATGCCCCCCAGCATATCCCCCCTTCAAATAAACATGGAGACAGGACAAATGCATTTTAATGAGATATGAACTCTAGCATCAGCTCAGTCACAGACATTTTCCCCCAAAACTAATTTTGTAAGCATCAGTGTTCCTTTTACCTTTTTATAGTTTCAGGGTTTCATTGTCAAAGATTTTCTTCTTGTGGAAAAGTAGAATAATATTAATAAGAGTGATGATGATAATGCCAAGCCTAATAAAAGTAATGGAGGTGATTATGACTGGGATTATTACTCAGTTGGCAATGGAGGCCATTATCTCTATTGCAGTTTAATTGCATATAACACACTAAGAGCATGATTGAATCCAGACTGTTCATCAACCACATTCAGCTGTTCCCTCCTCAAGATAATTGCATATTGTCTTTTTCCTGTTTTGCATAAAAAGCAAGTCATCAAAATGAGCGGCACAATTACCCAGACTCTCGCCTCCTCTCTCCGGGTGTCAGCAGAACCCCACCAGCAGCAGAGCAGGCACTGACTTGTGCGTGTGTGTGTGTGTGTGTGTGTGTGTGTGTGTGTGTGTGTGTGTGTGTGTGTGTGTGTGTGTGTGTGTGTGTGTGTGTGTGTGTGTGTGTGTGTGTGTGTGTGTGTGTGTGTGTGTGTGTGTGTGTGTGTGTGTCGGTGCGTTAGTGTGTCACTTATAACCTTAAAGATATTCTCTGGATTTTCTTTTCTTTTTTTTTTGCGAGGTGTGTTGTTAAAGTGGCTGTTTGCTTGCAAAACCATGCATAGCAGCTCAAATTTGTATTCAAAGATTACTGTATGATCCTCATGTCTCTGGCATATACCTGTCATGGTGCAGAATGTCTATGTTTGTGCTATTCTTTTCACACATTTACCACAGATTGAAGAGCTAAATTCGACCATGTATCCAGCAATAGATAACAATGATCTCATTCGTCAATCGCTTACCAGTCACTTAGTCTGGATAAATGCTTTCCTAGTCTACTCATATAGCAGGCTGACTCATACATTTCATTTTTGTATTAGGTAAGTCTCTTAAGAACAATTTATTATTTTCCATACAACAATCATTACAGACTTTTGAAATGTTATTATGGCAGAGATAAAAAGAACTCGTATAAAGTGTGATTATTAGAAACCACTTGGATGTTTTATTTCTATAATGGAAAAGGTAATAATAATAATAAAGGTAGTAATAGACACTGAAAAGAAACACATGGCTGACATGGTTTCTACTCCACTAAGTGCAGAAGTACGTCTCAAAAATTTGAAATGTGATGACACGTGTTTGAGGATATTCTGCTGACTAACAAGCCTGAAAACATAAGCTCTTTGGTGGAGATAATAGTAATAGAAAACAACGATAAAAATGTAAATAATAATAATAATAAATAAATACGTATAGAGTAAGACAATAATAAACTACTTCTGTGAAAAACAAGCTGACAATCATACACAGTCGATTTTTACAATTTGGAAATAGCTTTGAAAGCTCAGTAACTGGTGTTGGAAGGCAAAACTAGGGAGAAAAAAAGATTTTCAAGTTTTCAATTTAATCCGCATTAGTGTGGACATGGTCTGAGTGTGTTTAAAGAGGGCCAGTTCATGCACAAGTCACACACACCACATTTCTGTTGGGAGCATGAATGACAAACCATTAGCTGAGTGACACTTTAAGCAAACCTGTAAATAACATCAGCACACAACAGTGTTGCATTGTCCCTTTGATCAACATAACTTGGTCAGAGTGAGTCAGTGAATGTGGTACAGAAAAGTCCTATGTTGGTTTTTGTTTAAAGATTTATTGTGTTGGGATAACAAAAGTGTACAGTATACTGTCTAACGAATGCTGGCATATTTATATTTAGGTGACAAGAACTAAACCATTAGTGGCTTTCATAATGTCAGAGAGTAGCGAGAATTAAAAGAGGTTTTTGTTTCAGATCCTCTCTTCAGATTTATTGCCAACTACAGTAACAGCCATTGTGTTTACCACGCATGGGATCGTCTGTTCATTTGCTGAGCGGAGACGTGGACTCGCTGACACAGAGACAGAGAGAGACAGAAACGTGTGCCAGTATATGATTGTGGATGGAAGAAGAGTAAAAAATTAAAAACAGTGTAGTGACGTTTTAATAATTATAATGTAAAATGTTTTTCATACCACCTGGTTAAATGGATTAGGCCCTCTGAGCATTTGAAAGATTTATTTTCATGTGTGGGACCGTTATATAAACCCTGAATAACCCCCCCCCTGAATCAACCGAGTGGGGAAAAAAAGAAAAGAAAAAGAAAAATGGACACACAAAAAAAACCTGCGGGTTCCACACAGGCCTGAGGCCAACTGGCTGCGGTCCAAATGACTTCTTACGTTATGCCAAAAACAATCGCAGTCTCATATCTCTGTCAACACATATAGACACACACATGCATGCACGCACACACAATTGCCTGCGCACACCTGTCTAATCCACTTCTGTTTGATACGCCTTTCCAAGCCTATCTTCAGTTGTCCATCTTTCCTTCTGCGAGCAGTTGCTTGCTTTTCCTTTTGTAGGATTTAAGCCGCACCCCCCACCTCTCCTCTCTTCCATACTCCAGCCTCTTTCATGCTCTCTATCTCTCTCTCCCTCCCTCTCTCTCTCTCTCTCCGTCTCTCGTGCCAGCCTGCATCCCTTCCTTTCAATTAGTCAAACCTGAAGAGATCCACCACAGTACTGCCCCTCCTCTGCCGAAAACCCCTCCTCCTCCTCTCTTTCTGTGTCTTGATGGTTCTGTCACTTTTTCTCAATTAGCGGACCTGACAGGCAGCTCAGCCTGCTCCTCCTTTCCTCTTGGTCTTGCTCTGCCATGCTCTCTCTCTCTCTCTCTCTCTCTCTCTCTCTCTCTCTCTCTCTCTCTCTCTCTCTCTCTCTGTCCTTCCATCTCTGAAATGTTTCAGCCATTTCCCTGGAGACAGTATACAGTACGGCAATAATGTTATTTTGCCATTTAGCAAAAGTGAAGAAACCCTTGTTAGTAATTGTATGGGTTTTGTTGTCAGGACAGGTATAAGCCGAGTGGGTAGGTAAAGAGAGGGGAAGGAAACGCTCTGTCGTCTGCCTCTAATTCAGCAGCCTTAATTCCTTACTGCCTCTAGGTGCTGTTCTATATCCAGCCCCCTTCTTTGTCCTCCCTGTCGGCCTCCTTCTCTCAACCCACCATGCTGTGTGAAATATCTTCAGAACTTCTGGAAATCCCTCCCTGGGATGCAGCTCTGTTTGTTCTGCCTCTCGCCCCTGCTCCGCCCTTGGAAAGGAGGGCATGCGCTGTGAACTCCCCCTCTGTCATTCACTTGCCGATGCTGACTTGTTTATGTGAGTGTGTGGAGGGAAGGAGAGCCAGGCTGCTGTGCAGTCAGCAGACTGCACTAAGACCCTGCTCACGTCGCCTGCAGCAGCAACAGCAGCAGCAGCAGCAGCAGCAGCAGCAGCAGCAGCAGCAGCAGCAGCAGCAGCAGTAGCAGCTTCCCTTGTCCTGGACAGATTAATGGCTGAATGGGCTCTGCCGTGCCCAGCAGTCCCCCTCTTGCCGCCCCACTGGAGGGCATGCTGAAACTGAGCGGGCTGGCATTATCGGGCACAGCCAGACCACGCTGTGAAAAGGGATTACGCCGTCAATCGTCACGCTCACAAACAACATGCTGCCGCAGAAAAAAAGCCCCTCTCCCAGCTTGGATAAAGACTGCCAAACAGCTCTCTGCTTTTCTCCCTCCCAAAATCAGAGAAAAAATGTCTTGCTTAAACAAAGGATCCGCCCTCCTCCCACTTTAGATGAATTGGCATAAATGCGTGTGCTTATTAATCGTGACAGCAAAGAAAGAGTCAGACAAAGGGAGAGAGATAGTAAAATAGGTAAAATAAAGAAAAAGTGAGGGCATGTAATTATCACCCCATTGCCTTCCTCAGAAAGCAGCACCTCCTGTGTTTTTGCAGGACTGTTTGCCCTCTCTGCATTTCATTAATTAAGATGGGAGCATGCGGGGGCCGCCCTGAGACGAGGTCATTAAGCCCACCACAACACTCCTCCCTCCCCAGAGCCGGCTCCCAGCATCGGCCCTATTGTTCTACCGGCAGAAAGTGAGACATTCAACACTCGGGGCTCCTGTTAAAAAAACCACGGCGCTGCACACACACGGCCAACTGAACTGCTACTGCGCTTTCCAAGATCAGGTCCCACGCTTACTAACACAAATACGTCTGTCTTTCATTAAGTTGGAGCCATGTTTTCCCCCTCTTTATCCCCCTCCTCCTTCCCTCACTAAGTCTGGGAGTTGTGTTTGACAGGGAGGCTGGAGGGTGAGGCAGGTGCAGAAGCAGGGAAAAGGAGACGTGAAACACCTGAACTTCTCTCGATGAAATGGTTGACTGTGGTGCTGGTGGACACTAACACAACATGTCTCTGGTCTCTCCTCTTGTTGTCTGTCTTTTCCTCCTTCTCTTTCCTTCCTGCCCCGATATTAGTTCAGTCATGGTGATAACGCATATAGGTTTCTTTTCTTCTCTCCTTATTTATATCTCTGTAGCCTGTGTGTAGCATGAAGTAGATGGAGAGGACTCAGGTTTAATCATGGCTTTATCGGGTTACATAATATGCTCAGTAAAGCATTGTTATCGGCAAATAATTTGCCTTTTTTTTTTTAAAGTTCACAGTACTTTGATTTTATTAAATCTCTTTCTTGCAATTGTCTGGCATAACTAATTATACAGTTGTAGAGATATGGAAATACAATTCACATTGATTTGTTTAGATGTTTCAGTTACCCAATTGCCATGGAAGTGGGTTGTCATAGTGATTCTTTGTCCTAATATTGTGATGGGCTTTCATCCTAAATCCATGTTTTCTCTCTCCTCCACCTTCAAAGTCCTTTGTGTTTTTGAATGTCCCATTGCAAAATGAGTTTTGTGATTGGTTGTGGTGTAAATGTCCACCATATGGGCTTGATGCCGTAAGCCCAGCTGTTCTGGCTAACAGTTCCAACATTAAAACGACCTCAGACCCTCGATGTAGGTCAGTAAAGGTCAGCCTCCCAGCTCTCTCTTCATTGTAAACACAAGCTTCAAATCCATCCTCATCACTTCATTCAGATGGACAGTGGTGTCACTGCCAGCTCTGAGAGACAGATAAAGAAAGAGCCATATGTTTCAGAGACAAATTTCATACATTACAGAAATCCCCAAGCT
Source organism: Anoplopoma fimbria (assembly GCF_027596085.1). Lineage (NCBI taxonomy): Eukaryota > Metazoa > Chordata > Actinopteri > Perciformes > Anoplopomatidae > Anoplopoma > Anoplopoma fimbria. The sequence goes on along the minus strand of NC_072459.1, from coordinate 11,883,519 downwards.
TGTCTTGTATTGTTTGCGTTCTAAACTCAGGCAAAAAAGAAAGGCAAACATGACAGGCAGAGCCAGTACTTATTTGCGTATGAACACCACCAGCTGCATTGGACCAGAAGGATTATGCTGGGTTAGCCTGGATAACTGCATCTTGGAGGTTATTGTCCTGTCTTATCAATTCTCTCCCTCTCTCTGCTAGCAGCTCCAGGGTATCCTCGATTCTCAGGGAGTTTGGCCCACACTTTCCTTCCCATGAGCCACTTGGATCACCATGCCAACAGTGGAGTTCTTTACGGGCAACACCGTTTCTATGACACGCAAAAAGGTAAGGCATGAGATTATTAAAATGTAATCAGACATAAATAAGACATTTGAATCCAATTTATACAACATAGTATGGTGTAATTTGTTGTGGGATATTGATACACGGATGCCTAGGGACACTAACATGAGAGCTGAATAATCTAATTCTGTCATCACCTTTTCCTTTTCTTGACTAATGCTTTTGTCTTTTGACATTATTCCTCACAGAGAACTTCTATCTTCGAGGTCTCCCGTCTCAGCCACCTCTCATCTCAGCCAATCACGGTCTGCCACCGATGTCCAGGGCAGGGTCAGGACATTCTCAGGGGTCCTGCAGCAGAGACAGAGATCCAGGGTTAGGAACTGGTCTACAAAAGGGCCTAAAAGAAGGGTCTGTGGAGAGAGGAGTGGTACCTGTAAAGGACAAAGAGAGGTCCAGTAGCAAACAAGAGGCAAAAGAGAGACAACAGCAGCAGCAGCAGCAGCAACAACAACAACAACAGCTCCACAACCACCAGCCAACCCAGCCCACACACCACCACCATTCCCACACCCATCAGCAGCACCCACACTATCCACAGCACCCACTACCCCTGGAGGAGGTCAACAGTCGGGCCCTGGAGAGGCACAAGGCATCCCTTACGATGGAGTACAGCAAGGAACACCCTCAGAGTATGGGCAAGCCCCTCAGTGCCTGCTTGCACAATGGCAAGATGCAAAACGGAGATGCAGGAACTGGAGCAGGGGCTAAGACCTCCATGTCCAGCTGTGGTGGGGAGGGCACAGCCCTTGGGGCCATGGTGGGTGGAGGGAGCAGCCAGGGCAGACATATGGGGCCCAGCGTTAATAGTCGCTGCACCAAAGAGGGGATAACTGGGGAGATGAGGATCAGTGAACAACCTTCAGACTGTCTGGAAAGGGGTCAGGCACCACTCCACCACTCTCTGTCCTACTCCGTACCCCCTGCCTTACACATGGGTTCTGCTGCTGGAGGGGCTCATCCCCATCCCCATCCCCATCCACATCCTCATACTCATCCACATACACATCCTCACCCAGGGGGCTTCCACTGCCTTCAGCTCCACCCTAGCCATCCACACCATCCACATCATTCCCACCACACACACCACCATCCAGACTTCTTCTGTCCGCCCCCTCCTGCTCCTCTAGCCAACCCTGCCTCACATGAGAGGGGGCCAGCCAATGTGGGGCGAGAACCTAAAATCACAGGGCCTACGTTTGTGCCATCTGTGGCAGGCCTGGGGGACAAATCTAGTGGACCATTCCAGCTCGGTAACCCAGACTGTCATGGTGTGGGCGGTGGAGGGGGAGGCGCCAATAACAAGGATAAGGTAATAGAAAAGAATGGAGGTGCTGGGCATCATAGTAATTGGCACAGAAAACAGCAGCAGCAACAACAACAGCAACAACAACAACAGCAGCAACAGCAGCAGCAACAGCAACAGCAGCAGCAGCAACAACAACAACAGCAACAGCAACAGCAGCATCCATACAGAAAGACAGAGAAGGCTCCAGATTGGATGCAGTCCCACCACCACCTTCAGCCCTCACAGCTTCCCGCACCTCCCCAACTACAACAGCCTCCACATCCCCAACAGCAGCACCAGGTTGTACGATCACGCAGTGCTGAGTGCATCAACAGTGGTGTGGACATGGAGGTGTTCAGACCCACAATGCCCCAAGGGCCAAAGGCTGGACACTCTGTCCCTCATTCTGTCAACACTTCTCCTTACAGAGACTGTTCCCATCCAGGACCCCAACCTAACTCCTCCCCACTTGGGAGTAAAAGCATGGCTCAACATAGCGGGGCTGGAGTAGCCCATGGCCCTGGTCCTGCCGTCAGCTGCTCCCTGCAGAGAGATGGCCAAAAGGTAGCCAGGATACGCCACCAGCAACATGGCCGTCCTGGCCAAGATGCTCCTTCTCCTGTTGAGTTGAACCAAGGGACTAGTCAAGAGCTAAAAAGAAAGATGGAGATGTCTCCTTATGGTTACGGCAACAGCAGTGGGCAGCACCACCACCAGCAGCCCCCGGTGCCACCCTGGGCCATGAGGCCTCCCCACCACATGTCACAACCCGAGGAGGAGCAGAGGAAGTCTTACATGGACTTAGGGAGCACTGGTGGGCAACATTCTCAGCAGCAGCAGCAGCAGCAGCAGCAACAGCAGCAGCAGCAGTCGGGAATGAGCCTGCCACCTCCCCAGCCTCCCCCAGCACCTCCCGTCATTCAGCAACAGCAGCAGCCACAGCAGCAACCAGAGCCCCAGGGCCCAACTCAGGGGGAGAGCAGTGCCATGAAAAGCTTACTAAAGTACAGCAACCAGCAACAGCCACTGCTCCTCTCCCAGAAGAGTCCCTTTGGGGGGCTGGGAAGCCTCAAATCAGGTCCTGCTGGGGGGAGCTGTGCCCTGCAGGGCAACAAACAGACTCTACCTTCCAGAAAGGGCCCGACAAATGACAACGAGCGCCCTGATTACAGTGGGCGGGGCCGGGAAATGGGGGATGCAGGTCATGGGGAGAGTGAGGTGCGACAGCCGCCGGTGGGAATTGCAGTGGCCGTGGCCAGACAAAGGGAGCCACCTTGTCGTTCAGCAGACAGTCATCCAAACAGCCGACAAGGCAGGGTACATCCCTCAGTGAAAGGTAAGCAGAGAGGTCACTGCTTAATAAACAGAGTTTGAACAGAGTTGATCCTGTCTGTGACCTGTTGATAACCTAGCAGTGAAAACAAAACAAATAAAGAAAACAGATAAAACGATTCTAGAGCTGAAAAATCTTGGTGGAACTGAGCATTGTTTCCAAGAAAGCATAAATGTATTAAGAGTCATGTTTGAGTGTGGTTGAAATGGCATTAAAGTAGTAGTAGGATCCAAAATTTGTTTAGTGAGGAAAAATAAATAAGCTCTTGTAAATTATAGAAGGGTTTTGAGAAACTGTGAGAGACTTGTGAACATGTCCTCACGAGGAGAGAACTAATGGTTAAGATAATGTTTGTCTCGCAGGACCGCCCCGCTCCATGTATCCTTCAGATGCTACTGCCGAAGAGGAGAGAAAGAGAATGAGCGGGGAACAGATAGGTTTGACTTGCTTGGACAGAGAGAGAGATGTATATATCAGGTAAGCAACTGTAAAGTCACTGCTCATTACATATTTCAAATATGTTATTGTAAGGAACCTTCAGTGGTCTAAATTACCATTTCCTTATCTTTGGTCTCATCCTGATACCAGGGATAATAAGGAAAGGGTGGAGTTTGCAAGAATCCACCCCTCCAACAGCTGTCACGGGGACCTCACTTCTCATCTCATGGTCCCAGGTGGGACTTCCCTCCAGTCTGGCCAATTAGGAGATCCTGCTGCACATTCTGCTCACCATCATTGGATGCCAAGAACTGGAAGCCCATCCCTTTGGATGACAGGACACTCTTATGGTAGGAAAATACCACATCTATAAGATTGTACTTATACATTCCAACTGTGTGACTTTTAAAGTGTTACGGATCAAGAAACAAAGGCAGTAAAGTCCTGCTTTATTATGGAATAGAAAAAAACAAAGGTGTTTCCATGCTCCATTGACTTAGCTACAGAACTCTGTGTCATCTCAAATTTGTGCAGAATTCAGTATCCAGGGTTTACCAGTATGCTAAAGAGCATTCATTGATTCCCACTCAGGTTTAGAATCAATGTTATAATTTCGAGATTATTATTATTATTGGTAGTTGTAGTATACTTGCAGCATTGTTTCACATAGTATGTGATAGGTATAAAGATCTAAAATGACATCCTTCCTATTAAGCAGGTATCGGTCACACAGCCCTGCACCAGAATCTGCCACCAGGCTTCTCGACAGCCATGCCAGGCCCTCTGCAGCCAGTCCTGCCTCTGCCTCAGGACCCCTCTGCCCAGCTGGTGGTCCTGCCCACCGAGCCTTCCGCCCATCCTGGGACCCATCACCTGGGTATGCTATACACACAAACACATCACAATTCCTGCACACCACCTGTTTGCCTCAGCGGGAATAGGGCTCTCAACGGGTTAGGGTGCTCAACCAAAGCTATAATGTATGTATGCATCCACACACACACACACACACACACACACACACACACACACACACACACACACACACACACACACACACACACACACACATACATACACACAAACAAGCACATGCATACACTAGTACCACATCAGAAAAAGAGAAAGTTTGAGAGTGAGGGAAATATCAAAACTCATCGTAGATGCTTTTTCAGTGAGCAGGCTGTGACATTTAATTAGCTCACAATCTTCAACGGTACATTTCCTTCTGTGCACCACAGGAGTTTCAGCCGAGAAGGGAAGTGCATCCACAAAAGCTTTCCCACAGGAAACATCCCAGTTTATGTCTCCGAACAAGGAATTTGTGTTTGTCTAGGAGAAGGGGGGGGGCAGAATAGAAACATTTGTTTTTTCAGGTTCCTACAGTGTGGGCCCACTACTTCCCAAGTGGGAAATCTGTCATAGCACATCAGCCACACCAAGTTGTACTGGTCCATAAAGCCACATATTGAGAAAGGATGTCCACCCACAGATATGGGAAGTAAGCATTCTGCTGGGTCCTTTTTCTGACCCTTTTCTGCAATTTAGCTGGGCAGGTGGGACTTTTTGGCAGAAATTCCACTCTGAATGCTCCGGCGAGACAAACGCGGCCGTATTTCGACCTCTAATCAAACTACAGCCATCATCAATCTGTTCGCATTTCATTATTGTCATGACATTTTTTCCCCCCAACATTCCAGCTAATTCTCAAGGCAGTTCTTAAGAGACAGCTTTCTGTTTCGGGAGAGAGTGTGGGATTTCTGCTGCCTGGGGAGATGAAGTCAAAAATCTTATTTCTGAAGACATTTGTCTTTGTCGTTGCTATAAAATGTGAATAAAATTATATTTAAAGGATCCATAATGGTTTTTCTGTTTTGAAATGGGTGTGTGGGATGTCGATAATGACTGCATGTTGTATTTTAGTGAGTTGAGCATAGTGTTGATGGAAAAGGTTGCTTAAGTGTGTATGTGCGTGCGTTTCTTTTTGTTCTAAGGTAGCCACCTCCGTCTCATTCCCCCTCCTTTTTCTCATTAGATGTGATGGAGCAGCCAGGGCTTTGGCCCCCTGTGTATGGCGCCCGGGGCCCACCCTCCCACATGCAGCATCCTGCTGTGTACTCCCGATCCCAGTTTCTACGGCAACAGGAGCTGTACGCTCTCCAGCAGCACCAGCAGCTCCAGCATCAGCATCAACATCAGCACCAGAGCCACCAGTCGCAGCAACCACAGTCTCAAACCCAGCAGCAGCAGCACAGAGCTGTGCATGGCATGGACATGCAACATCATGCCACTCACAATTCACAGGTGATTACAAATGAAAATATGCAAGAAACATTAAGATCCATCTGTCCCTAAATCCATTTATCTATCTAGCTGGGTAGCTAGCTATCTACACTTACAAAGGAGAAAAAGCAGAGTGAGTGAGTCAGCTTTCCTCACATGACTTTTTATTCTATTTTTAACTCCCCTAATATTTTTCTGGGATATGCTGACTTTTTCACAGGGATGGAGTAAATCACTGAATAAAGGCTGCGGAGCAAGTAGCTTTTTTATAATAGGTTATTACATTGCTGATGTAGAAATAGCTTGAGATCTCCCAGATTTCTTCTGTAAATGTAGGAATGAAAATAACTTCATTTTATTGCCACAGATGCAGAAGAGGCCAGATGAGCCCTCTGTCGGACTAGAGGAACTCATTTCGGAACCGAGAACATCTAAACCTGCCAAGCCCTACTCTTACAACCCATCTCAGAGGAACACCTCTCCGCCCGGGGCCTGCGCCGCTCACCTGTCCCCTTGTTGCCAGTCCCCGTCTCTACGACCACATCCCAAGAGCACTCCTTCTACACCCTGCCCTGCTCCCAGCCCCGCCGCAGCAGCCCCTCACTCACCTGCCATCAGCCCCGCTCCACCTCAGATGCTCAAGGGGGCTGAAACCCAGGACAAGCGAGGAGAGGGACAGCACCCCCAAGATTACCCACGGTCTCTGGAGCCTGGTAAGCGTGAGGAAAATGTTTTACAGCTGCCTTCAGTATGAGCAAATCAAACATCAAATGAAATCCTGTCAAAGTACATGCTGTTTGTGAACTGTTTAAGATGCCGCTAGTTCCAGATGTTAAGCCAGTTATCTCTGACACAACAAGAGAAAAGGGACAGTTTATTTTTTTTACATCACCTTGAACATTATATCCGTTGGTAATTGGAATAGCCACTGTTGTAAGTGATCCTTTTGTCTGCTGGTGTTGTGCTAATATGCGTGGGTGGCTCTGTTGGCAAGACCCTGATTGACAGAACAGCTCAAGGCTGCAGAAAATGGCTGCCGGCTGAGCTGGGGCTTTCCACTACCGTTACTCCGGTAATGACTGAGAAACACCTCAATAGCGGCCCTCGCCTCTCCTCCACCCCCACAGGCCCCGCACTCTCTTCATCATCATTAATGTCTGGCTAACGGCTGCCGCACGCCAGAGGAATTGTGTCAGGTGCTCTGATAAACCAAAGCCTGGCCCACTTCAAATAATACACGCACAAGGTTGCATGTGGTTCTCTCTCCTTCCTACTGCCGGGAGATCAAGGCAGAGTGCAGTTCCTTTTCCTGGTTGTTCATCACTTGTGAACACAAAGGTAGCAAGGGAATTACGTTTTAAGTGGCCCTGATGTATAAGGAATTTTGGTTTCGCATAAAATTGGGTTTTCTGTTGTATCTCATCCAAAAGTTCACTTACAAAATAATGTCATTATGAGGTAATTTTGTGGAAGGGTTTCATCAGAATTGTTAAGTCAGTATCGACAATTGATGATTTTATTATCTACATTTCTTTCTCTCTATAGACTTGCCTCCTGGATACACCTACCCTGCTATTGCCATGGGCTACAGGAGCGGACCCTCCCCCCAGGATGTTCGACTGGCTGAGCCAGCTGACCTGGAAGCAGTCCAAGTGGAGCCTGCTGAGCATGCTCCTCAGTCTCTCTCCAGCCTGGGGGAGGAGCTAGACTGCCAAGCGGTGGTCAGGCCCCTCCCAGAGCCGCTTCCATCCGAGGAGGTAGAGCAGGAAGTGGAGGAAAGAGTGATGGAGAGAGTCCTGGAACCGAGGGAGGAGGTGGAGGTTGCAGCGGTGACAGCAGCCAGCTATGTGCCTGGAGAGAGGGAGGTGGAGGAGCAGGGGCCCGCTGAGGAAGAGGTGATGGTTTGCCCCCCTGCTAAGAGCCCAGTGTGCGAGGCTGCTTCCTGTCCTGTCCCCCTATCAACAGAGGAGCTTGAAAGGCCAGAAGCTGTCATCACCTTGGAGGAGGAAGCGGATGATGAGGCGGTGGTTGAGGATAGCCAGTTGGAGCAGGCTCCAAAGGTCAACATGCCTGGAGAGCGGGAGCCAGAGCTGCCCACCATCATTGAGCTTGATCCTGCTTCACCTGAAGCTCCTGAGCCTCAGCCCCCGTCCCTTGAGGAAGCAAAGGACAGCGAGCAGCAGAACAAGAATGAGATCAACCATGATGACGCCTCAGCGGATATTGTGTGTCTTTCCCCGGCCTCAGCATCTGCCCCTAGCCCAAACCAGTCAACTGTTGCCGTGCCCCACAAACCTCTGGTGCCCTGCTACTGGAGTCTGGAGCTGCTTATCGCTGCTGCCTTCTGCACAGACGTACCTCCATTTCCCTTGTTCCCTCTTGGCGCCCCATCAGTTGCCCCGTCCAGGCCCAACCCCAACCAGGGTATGGAGCTTCTGAGTGAGCTGGCAGATCTGGAGCTGCAACAGCAAAAGCACACCTGTGGGAAAAGCCATGGTGAGGGACAGTGGGTCTTCTATTACTCATACATGCACACAGAAACACATTCATAAACTCTCACATATTTTACCCTCCCTCTCCTCTTTGTCCACTGAGACAAACTCCCACTCCCCTCCTCAGGCCTAGCCTCCGTCACTCTGCGTTCCCTCCTAGATACTCCTCTCTTCCTGCTGGTCTCGAGAGCCTCTGGTGGATTCTAACACATCCCCAGAGAGGCTGTCTGCATGCCTGCTTGCCGTTTCACTTCTTTGGTGTGTTAAAGGCACTTTTATTTTCTAAAAGGCTGTTCTAACGATGCAAAGGCCTCAGGAGAGGGAGGAGAAGCGTGAGGACAGGGCTGAACTACTTGGGAGGGGTGTACACCTCCCCTTCCTTTCTCCCTCTCTTTCCCTTCCAGCTTTCCTTAGGGAGCTGTCTCTCTGTCTCTCCATCCCGCCGCCGTTTGATCCACACGTGTGCACAAACACACATAAAAACACACACGCAATTGCAATACACACATTTTAACAAAAAACGCGAAAAAAAGAGACACACCAATTGGCTTCCCTCTCTCTCTCTCTCTCTCTCTCTCTCTCTCTCTCTCTCCCACACACGTTACTGAAAGTTAGTGTTTAATCACAAAAGCAGTCAATGTTTTCAGTACCCTGGAGCATTGCCTGGCTAATTAGACCCCATTGTTTTAAAGTGCCTTTAAAAGCTTCCTTGTATTTCAAAGCGCCATGTGTTTTTTTTATTTTTTTATTTTATTCATGCAAAAGGATGTTTTGTGTTTACCACAGCATCCTAATGCATTTAACTACTCCCAAAAGAGGTTTCTTAAAAAGGGTATTTTCGACTGATTCTAGAGGCAGTGATGTTGTCTTTGTGATGCCATGTTGTTGACAGCACAAGGAAGTGGCACATGTCGAGTCACAACAATAGTCTTCGACAAAACAAGTACGAAAACAAGTGAGAAGAATCTGGGTTTTTTTTCATTTATATATGTAAAGGCATAAGATAGTGTCACTTTGTAAACAAAATTGCATGTTTCTTTTCCGTGACTGAACTACAAACCCTGATATCCAGCCTTTAGCTCAAATGGCAGAGAGTCCGTTGAGTGCCACAGGCAGGTAGGGCTATATATAAAGAGCTTGGCCCAGATGGCCACTGATATAGCAGCATCTGGTGAGTCCACATTGATATGACCTTTGAAACGATACGCTGCTTCGCCCTCATACTGGTTTAATCTGACAAATTTCCTCAATTTCTTTCTTCCTCACTATTCGATATATCACAAGGTGCTGCTGTAATAATAAGCAACACAATCAAGTTTAATATGAGACAACTTTTAAGTACACAAGCCTAGTTCAATTGTGGTGTCTTTTAAATCAAGCATGAATGGACACAACATGAACCAGAGAATTCTTCTGTTCCCCGTAACAGACGAGGAGTTCCTGATGTTTGACCTCCAGAGCCTTGCTACCTTGGCCACAGCCCGTGCTCTGGAGATGGGCTCCGAGGAAGGCAGTAGTACAAGTTCAGGGCGACACTTCCCAGCCCGCAGGATCCTCAATTTACGGAGGAAATGCAGTTGGACACCTCGCAATGAACCAGTAAGTCTGCAGTGATAATGCATCAAAACACAAAGTTCCTATAGGGTTTAAGACTCATTTAAATAAATGAATAAATAACCTACTTACAAATGTGTTTTTCTTCCTTATTTTGAAGATGTTAATAATATTAAAAATAACCACCAATGATGTGTTCCTCAGGTGTGCCCGGCCAAAGGTAGCATGGAGACAATGGAAGGTCCCGAGCTTGCAATGCGTGTGAAGTTGGCTGAGCTACAGCGTCGCTACAAAGAGAAGCAGAAGGAGCTGGCCAAACTTCAGAGGAAGCACGATCATCAGTGAGTGTAACCTTATCCTCCTATCCCTTCAGCTCATATCCACTTTTTTTCATTCATAGATATCAAAAGTAATATAAACACAATCTCATCTAGTTTTCAGAGGGTTCCTTTCTGTATTCTTTGCTGCTACAACTTTTTGAGTTTACATATGTGCAGAATCTCAGACTTCCCCTCACTCTGCTTGTCTGTTTACATCTTCGTTTGCGAGCAGGAAGGAGGAAACACCTCGCAGCCCAGCTCGGCGAGGACCGGGGCGACCGAGGAAGCGGAAACCCACCCTCACCACAGGTCCAGTGTCCTCATCTGAGGGCCAAAGAAAAGTCAAGTGAGTATCACTCAGCCCATCTACGCTGGCTGGCTATAGTCCAGTCTTGCCTGATAAGCCCCTCTGTATCACGGACATACAGAGACGTCCTCTCATTGGCATGAACAGGAAATGGGAGACACAGCTGAACCATTCAAGGAAGTCTACTTGAACCCTTTTCAAATCTAATCAACACTGGCATTAATGCGTGTCAGTTGTGTGTATGTCTGCTTGTACAGAATATTTATGTGTGCTTGATACATGGACGACACATACCTAGAAAACTGCTCACAGGTCGTATTGGGCTTCAACTCTGCTAATCTTAAACCTCGGGGGCATCACTGTAGTACATGTTGAGCTTAGCTTGGCTGGTTTCGGTGGGGGTGGGGGGGGACCTGGCTGCTGGCCGGGGGTTTGGGGGGGGAGTGACAGGCAGAGGATGTAATTAGAGTACTGTGAATTCTCCTGTAATCTGTCCCAGCAGGAGGAATGTGACACACCACTACAATTACAGCCCCACGGGGTCACCAGGCGTCCAAAGGATAACATGATGGTCAGACAGTCTAGGCACTGGATAGAGAGGGAGACAGATAATCGAGGATACAGATTTGAGGAAATTCAAAAAACAAGGACCCTATTTTATCTCCAAATGTGTCGATGTAATTAAAAAAAAAAATGCGTGTTCGGGGTGCCTATGCAGTTTGGTGGAGGTGGGGGAACTGATAAACCAGGAGGGTCTAGGGGATAAAGGTTTCCTGTCAGGCTTCAATTAGCCTTGTCATCGGGGTTTGGAAAGGCTTAGAGCACTAAATGTCACCACGCAGCTTTCCCTCTCGCGCCATCTTCTCTTCTCCCTCCTTTTCTCACTGTGGTTTCTGGGCAACAGTCCACCGTGTTCCCAGCTGCCCCTCTGCGGTGTCACCTCTACTCTCCGTCCACCCATGAGCCCCCGCCAGGCCAGCACTGATCGGAGTCGGGACGCTGATGCTGGGTGACAATGACACCCAAATGAAAGGGTAACGGGCCGGGGCCCTGCAGTGAAGTGCAGTGGAGGGAGGGAGGGAGGGAGGGAGGATGGGGGGCAGACATGGGGGTTGTGGGGGTCTACTGCAGGATACAATACAGTAAACCGCAGTCTGTCTATCTATTCTGGTGTTTCCCAAACTGGGGGGGGCTATATAAAGATATAAAAGGGGTGGCGCGACGTGACAAAATAAATGACGCAAGGTTCAGCACTGATCCTCTACTAATAAGGGGGATCTGCAAAAAAATAAATTTCGGGAACCTCAGCTCTGTTAAAATTTGAGCCACAGTTCAAGTACTTTTCTGCAAGGCAGCCAGGTGTACTGCCTTTTGTTTCTGCAGATGTGTGTGTGTGTGTGTGTGTGTGTGTGTGTGTGTGTGTGTGTGTGTGTGTGTGTGTGTGTGTGTGTGTGTGTGTGTGTGTGTGTGTGTGTGTGTGTGTGTGTGTGTGTATACAATGCAGCAGAGAATGACATGACACATCTGAACAAGGAACAGGCAGACTGGGGACTGATTAGCCCCATGTTGCGTTACATGGCAGGGTTATGTAAAAGCATGTACTGCACCTGCCACTCATGCCACTACAAGATGCCGACGCTAGCGTGCTCTGATGGAGGGCAGTGGGTCAGTGGGTAAAAGCCCAGCCTTTGAGTATCTCCTTCCTTTCCTTATTTCGCTTGAACCACAGACAGTGTGTGTGGTAATGTTTCAGTGGGCGATAAATCCAAGCCTCCCTGCCTGCGCATTCTATGCATCCGAGCAATTAGGTATGGATGAAGCTGTGCTTATGAGCATTTATTCAGGCATTGTTTGTTTTTGCATGTGCCGCTGTTATTCCTGTGGGTAAAGCGCTGGGGTCCTTTGTGGTGCTGCGTTGATTGGGGGGAAGGCTGGAGAGAGTCGCTGCTAGCCAGCAAACCCTGCTAATCAATTTTGTTTAATTAGTCACTGTACGCTCAGCCCCAGCAGCCCCCCAACGAGGGGAGGGGCTCTGTCATATTGTGTTTGTAAGCAGCGGAAGGCAAGCCGTGGCGGGATCTGCCTCACAGGAACAACTCACACTTCACTGCCACCTCTGTCACTCTCATGTCAGTCAGTTTGCAGACAGTCCCACTGCCCGACAATCGCCTTCATTCTGTTACAAATGCACGCTGACACTCTCTGGATTATAAGATTTACACACAGGGCCTACATACAAACCAAAAAAAGAAGCACACACATTTGATTGTAAAACAATGTGTAGTTACAGAGTTCTACGTGGTACAAAATGCCAACAAAGAACTAACATGAAACGTTGAATGTGCCTTATTTATCTACTTCACATTTAAACCATGCATACTCTGTAAATGTGACTGATTTTCTAGGCTGCATTCACACTAGGAGAGGGGGAAGTTAATCTTTTTCTTTGAGCATGGCCTGTCTCACGTCCGTGTGGTCTATGGGCAGACTTCCAGAGGGAAATTCAAGGGCATTTGGAGTGGTTGGCCTGTGATGCTGCTCAGTGTAGGGGAAAGAGTGTGCCTCAGTGATATGAAAATGCAACTGGAGAGCTATGATATTCACTGAGAACAATAGAGCAGCATACAAATGCAATGCCTTCCAACCATTCAGTGTCTCTTTCAAAGCTATGCAGTGCTTCATAGGAGAGACACTCCCTAGATAGAGCGTTAAGGCTTCTTATGCCACACTGCCCTCAAACAATCCCAGGTTCCTTGTTAGATCCCAATTTTTTTCAAGTGTGTGGTTCAGACACTGAGCTCTCCGTGTCCTTTTTTTTTTATCATTCTGTTCATCAGACACAGAAAGGAGACTTATTAGATCCCACAGAGAGGTGACTCAACTCTGTTTTCCCCTGTCATGTCGTACCCTTTTTTTTCTTTTTCTTTTAGACCACCGGCATTCTTCTCTAATGAATGCCTCTCCCTTGTTTTGACTGGCAGGTCGATGGGGGCGGGGCTTGCACTGTCGCCTGAGGACCTAGGAGGGGGCGGTGACAGCCAGAGAAGGAAGAAGAGGCTGTCCAGTCGAGGCTTTGAGCGGCTCAGCAGCACACAGGTCAGGGTCCCCTTGTCCTTCTCCCTTTTGTCCTCTATGCATCTAGAAATGAAAGAGGCCACTCTTTGTTTCTTTGCGTTTGATATATTCCTTTGTTGCACACTATTTCTAATTAGGTGCTACCCTCAGGAGTCAAATCCTCTGCTCTCCATATTAATATCTTTTTCATTTGGAGCTTCTACTGTTCCTTTTTCTTCTCTGTGTGTGAGCAAACGAGAGCCCTCTCCCTCTGACGTTCTAATGCTTTTGCGGCTGCTGTGACCGGGAGTGTAACTGGCTCTCTCATCTCTCTCTCTGTTGCAGCAGATAAAAGCACAGGGCTGCAGAAAAAGCAGTCTTCACAGCATGCTCAGCTCCAAGCTGGCCGCTGATGTGACTCAGCTCAAACAGAAAGCCCAGGGTAAAAAGATTCTCTCAGGGACGGGCTCCAGGGACAAGGAGGTTTCGCCCTGCAACTCCAACCCCAAGCATGGACACAGAAGCCAGGGCACAAGCAAAGCTGAGTCCAGGCGAGAGTCTGGGGGACAAAGTGACACAGGTAGAGACTGGCATTCACACTGTGGATCATGCCTTGTGTTGTGGGGGTTTGGGGTTTTGGGGTGCACAAATCTAACTTTTTCAGTCCTGATAGCAATACCTGGACTTGGTAGCAGCCGATACCGAGTACTGATCCAGTACCAGTGTTTTATCAATAAACTGTATGCGTCACTTTATAGAAATAACTGGGATCATTCTTTTATGTGTGAGTCAACATGAGGCTTAACTTAAACATTGCTTTCTTAACTTTGTCACCAATAATCTGATCCAGCTATTTTGATTTGTATTGGCCTGATGTGTGATATCAGTATGTATACCGGTTCATCCCCTCGTTTTCACTTTCACACTGTTTTATCCCTAAAATACTATTCTTAACCCCGATTTGTGATCGCTTTTGCAAACTTTCTCAGCAGCCAGTGTGGACAGTGGCCCCCAAGATAGCTGTACTGGACTTGTGCGGCGTGGACGTAAAAAGGGATCCTCCACCCTGACACCGGGCTCGTCCCGTCTGAGCCAGCCCCGAGCGAGAGATCACCGTGGCCAGAGACATGACGCAATGGAGGAGGGAGAGAGCTCCCCCGTAGAGAGCGGCTCCTCTGATCAAGGTGAGTCAGTGACTACAGAGAGATGACTATGAGACATACACGGTGATGGGTAATGAAACTGGCCACAGCAACCCAATATGGCTCAGTAGTAATAAACAGCGTCCTCTCACTGTTAAAAGGAGCATGCTGTGATTGAGTGGTAACTTCTGGGTTCTCTCCTTTACTCCCACAAAGACAGTGAGCTGAACTGGGGACTTCTAATTTAGCCCTTAATAGACATAAATAACATAAAACAAACTTTTTGTTAGTATCAATAACACATTGAATCTGGTACCCTATTAAGTCAAATGTGCCCTTTTGTTAATTTGTCATTTAAAGACAGGCAGACCTGACTAAATAGGTGTTGACGAGTGTTTTATAACGGACAGGGGTGTGCATAAGCAGTCGACACCTCAGTGATTGGGCCTGTTGGCTGGTCTGGGCTAGATGTGCAGCCACAGCTGTGGACACTTGCCTGTGAGAGGCTTTGACAGCTCGGGAGACTAGCAGAATGGGTCAAATAGCTGCATGAGAAAGTGCATTGACAAACACACAAACACAAAGTCACTCCTATACTACCTTGCACATTAGCTGTGTAGCATGTGGGTTCACACCAGGAAATAGCACCAAGGCAAAGCACTTCATACATCATTTCTATGAACAGTTAAACAATTAACTTAAATGCTAACGAAGTGCCAGTGAAATGAATGAGAGTAAGTAGTTCGTAAAATAAGGTCACTGGCTGGTAATGACTTAAAGAGATGGTTTTGATACGCCGTGTGAGTTCATAAAACCTACCTAATAGTAGCAACTCAATGTTGTATTGTTTGCTATTTCTATTAGAAGAGGAAGAAGAAGAAGGCAGTTATGATACTGATGAAGGTCAAGACTACAGAGCCAAACCTCCCAGAGACATCACTTCTAGCTCCTCCGTGACGGGTCCGAGTCCCTCCTCTGTTGTTAAACTGGAGGCCAACCAGAAAGCCAGGAACAAAAAACAGAGACAGGAGCTTTATGGTAAGACCGTCCTTTGAAACGGCTTCATAAGTCAACAAAGCTGCCCCACATCTTCATGAGAAGCATCTGTTTTGTGTTTCTCCCTCTGGCTTGTTAGCTTGGTCTAAATCTGTTTCTCTAATTGAACTGCACAGGCTCCCAGAGTCTGTCTGGAGCAGAAGGCGAGGTCAAAGTAAGGAAGAAGCCGCCCTGCAGGCTGGGCCTGGCCACTGCAGTCAAAAACCCCCGTGAAGATCGCCGTTCCGAAGGAGTTAGAAGGCCATGTGGACCCAGGTCCAAGGAGCCTCGGTGGGGCAGCCTTGGGCCCAGAGGAAACCGCTACCGGAGGAGCATGGGACTGGCCACCTTCCCGACCACCAGTGAGAGGCTAAAGAGGGCGACCCGCAAGAGCACCATGTTGAGAGGAGCAATCAACAAGGTTAGCAGAAAGTATTTTGACATGTAAATAATTTATATCACAAACATTTTCCCTCAAATTAATAATTGATACCCTCAAAGGACTTGAAACTTTTCTGCACATAAATTATTTTCATCATGTTTGTGCACAAATGGACCATAACCAGAGTGCTCGTGAAGCTGTGTCACAGTCTCACCACTCATCTTGTACATCCTCATGTCGTCTTCAACAGAGGAGAAGTTGCTGGTCAGCTGGGGGCCAATTTTCTCAAAGTGAGGAGGGCAACAGGGGACGAAGGAACAAGGACCAGCAGGTACTAGTGAACACAGTGAATACAAAAAGCACTCAATCCTCACTCAAAAATGTCTTCATCTTTTCTATTAAGAATTCTGGTGATGTCTTACTGTCCTAGATTTCGCACCCTGAGGACGGTTACTGTAGAACTATTAAAAGTACTTAGCACATTGCACATAGCTCAACCTCCTGCTGAGTAATCTTAGGGGAGGAGAGGATGGGAGAGAAGATGTGGGAAGGGGGTGGCTCACACCTTCTGCTGTGACGGAGTGAAAAAATGGCTAGTGATAGGAGATAGTACAGGCACTGTGAAGTCCCCTGCGGTTAATTGCTACTTTGAGTAGCATGCTTGACAATTTCTTCTTTCTTCTATCACACTTTCCATCCCCATGTTTATTTTTCTTATCCATTCCTGCATCCATTTATTCTTCTCTGCGTCCCTTCTGTTATTTTTTTACAGCCAAAGGGACGAGCAGTGAGTCGGCTGCTGGAGAGCTTTGCGGCTGACGAGGGCTTTCAGATGGATGGCAGCAGCTTCTCAGAAGAAGAGGAGGACAGCAGCCGCTCATACAGCAACAAAAGCCCTGAAGGCAAGAGATAACACTGGATATATTGCAACAGTGTTTCATGCAGCAGATATGTTCAGTGATATTAAATGTGATGTTTGCTTTTTCCTTATGCAGTTCCTAACTGTGTCCTGAACAAAGAACTCTTAACCGATGGACTTAAGGTGCTGATCTGCAAGGAGGATGAGCTTCTATACGCTGCCAGAGTCCACAAACTGGAACTACAGGACATGTAAGCACACATGCAGTTGTTCAAGTGATCTGGTAGGGTGTTTTTTTAACACACATAAGATAAGATAAGATAAGATAAGATAAGATAATCCTTTATTAGTCCCGCAGCGGGGAAATTTGCAGGCTTACAGCAGCATAGAGTAAAGTGCACACAAGAGACATAGTAAAGAAAGACAAGATAAAGATAAAAAATGAGAAATAAAAAAAACCCAAGTATTATAAATAAGCAATAAAAACAGTAGAAAAACAACAATAACTGAAATATAATATTTACAGACAGAAAAAAATATTTTAACTATTATTGCACAGTGTGATGTATTGCACAGGTTTTTATTGTCATGTTTTTATTGTCATGTGTCATTTATATCAATTCCTTCATCAGCGTCTTCGGTTTATTAAGGAGATTATAAAGGTTGAAATCAAACTGAGGATGCTAAAAATTAAAAGATATAGGACCTTTTCACATTTTGATCAGACCAAATGAAATAGATGTGAAAGGGCTGTTAGATCACTTCAGTCATTCACATTACAGTGACATGTTTACACCTTTTTGTCAGTGTTCATTCTGCACATGAGTTAAACCTTGCACAAAAGTGGCCTTTCTATGTAAAAGCTGAGACAGGGCTAGAGGTGGTGGGACATCAGATTGATGAATTACCCTTAAGGCTCAACACACACCACAAAATAAATCATGCATACTATTGGGGTAGTCATCTTTAGGATCACGGAAAAGAGGACTTTAGCAATCCTTCCCTCACAAACCTTACATCAACCCATTCCTAGCTCCGAGTATCAATACGACACCTCCAGCTCAGGCAGCGAAAAGATGCTTTAACAACAGCAGAGTGGGAGTAACACATGACATGGGAGCTAGGCAAGCATAATACAAGCATCTGAAAATAACGTTTTCTCTCTCTGCTGTGCTTTTTTTCTCTCCAGCTTTAGCATTGTTATCTACGGTGAAAGAGGAAACCGCCCAAGAATCTATTCATTGGAGCAGCTGCTACAGGAAGCTGTAAGTTCACCTCACTGCACTAAAACACTCTCTGTTACAGGAAAAAAACCATCAGTTGTTTTGTCTTCTGGGTCACTCCACACTTCTATTTCTCATAAACATCATTCTCACCCTCTGCAATTCTCCATAGCCTTCTAGCCTCTCTGTAGCTCTGCCAGTCCCTTCGTTTTCTCTCTTCAAACCTCCCTTGGCTGTCTTTCAGGGTCAATGAGGCCATTTAAAGCACTTAAATGCATATGAACATATGGGAGGCCGGATCTTTGGGTTTGTGTATGTGAGTGTGCTAAACCAAGCTTTGTGTGTGGGTGGAATAATCCCACTCACACCTGGGTCCATTCATGTTTTGGAGTTTAAATGGAAGAGTTGTTTAAAGGCTTAGATCAATAAGAGTCAATGATGTATGAAAATAAACTAGCTAATGATGACCTGGAATGATTCCAAAGTGTAGACATTGTAAGATATGTATCCATATTTCACAACAAATTTGCTCACCCCTTTTATTTTTTTAATCCCACCTGGGGTGGTTAAGGTTCTTCCTTTACCTAAACCACAAGATGTTTGGATTTGTAATTCTCACTCATGTTAAGGTACAATTACAGTGTATGTAAGCCATCCAAGTAATGAGACATAATTATACTTTGTAGAAACCGCAGCACATTCTTGGCTGGTGTTCATTTGCATTTAGGTAACATGTGCTTCCTGGTTTGCCTCTCATCCACAATGGATTTTTAGTGTTTACTGCAGCAGTAAACTGAGAGGATGCTGGTCTCCAATAACAGTTGGGTCATCTAAAGCAAAGCCATCATACCCACATCCTCTCCAACTGTGGACATAAGTCTTCACTATTGCCAAACAGGGCGCAGGATGTTGTGTTTGCACTCAGTTGTCCAGAGATGATGACCCCGGCGGAGTAGAGCAGAGTTTAACTGGCACGATTGTGCCTTGGTTTAATGGCTTTACATCACTCTAATAGGGAAAAAGGTGAAGCTGCCAAAAGGGCATGATAACTGTGCTTGGACCTCATTTTGAATGTTTTGTGATCATATTTCATGAGTGATAAAGTAGTGATTAATGTGAAATGGACTTTATCACAACTCTACACAAATTATAGACTAGATATAATTGAATTTCCTGTTGGTTATGCAGAAGTGCAGCATGTATGGAAGTGAGCTGTGTGAAACAAACTAAAATTTACTAGCCACAAATTTTATGTTCTCAATTAAAGCAGGACAAAATGTTAAGTAAATATTTTGAGGAAGTTTGAAACCCTGCCATTTTTCACCTCAAAGGAAACATGTGTTTAAAATTAACTGAGATTTATACAACACAGGTGCTTAGGATTCAATTACCTCTTCATACAAACTTACTTTGTGGGAAGTATTTTTGTGCAGTATTTGGTTTTTGCTTGTCTTAGAACACTTAAAAAAGCCCCACGTGTGATTTTTTTTTTTATCCTTCTTTTGGCCAGAGTTACTGTAGATTTGAACTTTCCACAAGATTTTTTGCAGTGATAGATCACACATATATTCGTCCATTTAATATCTAATCATTTGTCTCCTCCTTCTCTCATCCATGTAAGCTCACTTATTCTCCCGTCAGTGCTACACAAAGCACTTCTGGCAACTTTGGTCTTATTTAAACACTCATCAGATAGCAGCTGGTCCTAATTATGCAATACTTCCACTTTCCTCTCTTTAAATTAGTCCCAAAGCCATTTATTTGACTCTGACACCAACGCCCCGATTTCCACCGTGCTCCTTCTCCCATCCCGCTGCACACACACACCCACATCCACACCTCATCAGTCAAAGGGTCCCTCGCCATGGCAACAGTAAATGAAAGCAACCTGAAAGAGCCCCCAGTGAGTGGCGGATGCTGGGGCTGCCTGCATTGTTGGAGGGAGGATCTGGCAACCTGCAATCACAAGCCCTCTATTCAGGCCCTCTTTAGTATTACTCAGCAAGTCAGGATTTACTGCATCATGGCTTCCGTTCTTTTCAGCTCTGACTGGCACATTGGCATGAGATAAGTGCCGCTTGGAAATGTGGCACAGTGGCTGCCCCTTGCACAATGCTCTGTAGCTCTCACACTGTTTGTATGTATGTATGTGTGTGTGTGTGTGTGTGTGTGTGTGTGTGTGTGTGTGTGTGTGTGTGTGTGTGTGTGTGTGTGTGTGTGTGTGTGTGTGTGTGTGTGTGTGTGTGTGTGTGTGTGTGCATGCATGTCCATCCGTGTGTGTGTGTGTGTGTGTAGCCTGTAATGAATCTTAATTATGTTTTGGTCTGGCCTTCAGGTCCTGGATGTACGGCCAGAGTCAGAGACTATGCTTAGTGAAGGAACCAGGGTGTGCGCTTACTGGAGTGAACGATCGCGCTGCTTATACCCAGGCTACGTCCGCAGAGGTCAGACACCAGCTTTTTCTATATCTGTTTTTCTGTTTACCCTCTAAATGTTCATCTTCATATTTAGTCAAATCTATGTACTATCATTTTTTTGCATTTGCAAATTTTCCTGCTCACCTAAGGAAGTGCATTTTTTTTTCTCTTGGAGGTGGTTCATCTGATGAAGGGAAGCAAGGCGGAGTGATGATAGAGTTTGATGATGGAGACAGGGGGAAGATTTCTCTCCCAAACATCCGCTTCCTGCCTCCAGGATACCAGATTCACTGTGGGTGTCTCTTCTCTTTATGACTGGAAATGTTCCCTTTTAAATGTTGCACTTCTTTGTCTACCTGTAAGTAAATGCTAATAATCATCTGCTCCTTGTCCTTAGGTGGGGAGTCATCTCCTGCCCTGCTGAAACCAAGCGAGGCCACGGTCAAGAGAAGTTCTAGTCTAGAGCAGGCCCCCCTCAGTGACAGGCCTTCTGACAGATACAACATTATCAATACTTTAACCAACAGCCAAACTCCACCTGTTCACAAAAGAAGACCAGGTAAGAATTTACCCCTGACACTCCCAATTTCTCCTTAAATTACCTAAAAGCTAGAAGTTATGATTTTTCTCTTGTGTAACAGTATAACAAAAAACAAATCCTTAAATATACTGCATTGAGCAAAGTATTTAAACAAAATTGTTCTTATAGCTACACCATTACTTCAAATGGAAATATTCCGAATGTCTCGTGTGTTTTTTATAAAAAAAATAAAATTGAATTTAACCTGACATTTTAGCCATCTTTGAAAACCATGGGTTCTTGGCTAGAATTAAAAATCGGCTTTGTGGGTCGTTTGTACACTGCTCAGTTATGCAAACCAATACAATAGCCTTGTAAAATATCTTATTTATGTGAGGTTTATAATGATCAGTTTTTGTTAAAACTCAAAGAGATGTTTATTTCAACTGTGGTGATTTTTCTGTGACTCTAATGAGTTATTGATGGTGTTGTTTTAGACTTGTGCATTATATTGAGAGATATTTCTAAAATTGTGTCCACACCATGCAATATAAATGGGGGTTGTGGTCACCACACAGTTGAATCAACACATCTCTGACACAATGGCAACATTTAAAACAACAGGACTAACCAGTTAGTGCACACAGTATGTGCAAATGAGACATTTATCAGAATTTGCATTGCATTGCTAAAATAAAACGACATATATTTTGTTTATTCTAGGGAGACCAAAAGGCTCTGGGAAAAAACAAAAGCAGCAGCAACAGCAGGCGGAGAATTCCAATAAAAATCCTTCACCTTTCTTGGGGTGGCCTTCGTTGGGCAACACCAGGAAGAGGTCGTCCGACAACCTGTTTGAGCTCAATGGGGCACCCAGAAAGGCCTCAAGAGGGACGGACGATGACCTGTTTCCCTTGGCTCGGTACCAGCCACTGGCATACACCCCTGCCAAAGGCCTTTTCAGCAGTAGCTCCTTTGAGGTGGACTCCTTCAGCAGCATTGCAAATGGCTACTCTTCCTTCTGTACTCAGTCTACAGGGTCAAACCAAGGTTTATCTCTGGTCCCCAGAAGTGGGCCATATGGCCAGAGGCGCAGGCAAGAGGAGCATGTTTTGCCAAGAAGCAGGAAGTCTGGACAAGAGTTCTTAGTCAAGTTAGATCATGAAGGAGTGACCTCCCCAAAGACAAAGAACAGCAAGGCTCTGCTGTTGCGAGGTGGCTCTTCCGGTGTGAGTGGCATGCCCAGGACAGAGGCTTACTCTCACCCAGTCCTGCTGGTTAAAGACAACAAAAAGGGCGGTGCGTCCAGAGTAGAACTTCTCCTGAAAGGAACCACACCCCAAAGAAAGCCCTCCTATTCTTTGCGTCGGGATGAATATGGCGACTTGGGCTTCAGCGCCCACAGAGAGTGTCACAGCTCGTACTCTGATCTGGACGATGAAGAGGAAGAGAGGAGGGGGGCCGCACTGGCTGCATCCTCTGGAGGACTAAGGACGGCTGGCCGCTTCCTGTCTCGTCTCTCGGTCTCCTCATCGTCGTCTGGTTCTTCAAGCACCTCCTCTTCAGGCTCTATCTCCAGTTCCAGCTTGTGCTCCTCAGATAATGATTCCTCCTACAGCTCAGAGGATGAAGACAGTTCTACATTGATGCTTCAGAGTTGTATGTCTTCCCACCGGGGCCTTCTGCAACCCTCTGAACCTTCCACGTCTTCAGGGCCACGCCAGCACTCCTTTGTTGCCAAAGCTGTGGCTGTTTCCAATGCCAAAGGAAACCCCCCTGACCAGATCTCCAACAGCAAGTCCCTGAAGAGGAAAGAATGCACCAGCTCCACCTCTAAACCATTAAAGGATTTTGTAAAGAAACCTAGGATGCTTCCAGATGACACATCATTTATTCCGAGGCCTAAGCTGTCTGCATTCATGGCAGGGCGACAAATGTGGAGGTGGTCAGGAAACCCCACACAGGTGAGAATAAACTATCTACTACATCAATGTGGCAAAGATTATTCTTTTTCTTTCATAAAACCAGTGTAGTTAGATTTGAATACTGAGCTAAGAGGTAAAGAGGTCAAGAGAGGTTATAATTATAATCATCATCATTATAAAACAAGATTGATAAAGGTCTTTGGTTTTCCACAGCGGCGAGGTCTAAAGGGAAAAGCCAGGAAGCTTTTTTATAAGGCCATCGTGCGAGGCAGAGACACAGTGAAAGTGGGAGATTGTGCTGTGTTCCTTTCAGCTGGACGTCCTAACCTCCCATACGTAGGTCGAATTGAGAACTTGTGGGAATCCTGGACCTCCAGCATGGTGGTCAAAGTCAAATGGTTCTACCACCCTGAAGAGACGAAGCTCGGCAAGAGGCATCGAGATGGGAAGGTGAGCCGTGATGGAGGTTACGGTTTTATGGGGACTCATTTGTAGCATAATGGAAATTTCAAATGACAATGTTCTTTGTTGGTTTCTAAATATAACCATGCAACTTACCCTGCCTTTTCCCTATCCAGCGTGCCCTTTACCAGTCGTGTCATGAGGATGAGAATGACGTCCAGACAATCTCTCATAAGTGCCAGGTGGTGAGCAGGGAGGAGTATGAGTGTCTGACTGGCAATCAGAAGCCGAACAGTACCTCCCCGGACCTCTACTACCTGGCTGGAACGTATGACCCCACCGCTGGTCAATTGGTCACTACTGAAGGGGTTTCTCTCTTGTGCTGAACCTCCATGAGGACACTACTGAAGGACTCCTTTGGAGGAAGGATAAAAGTCCATGACTTTACCTACAAGACTCTCGGGCCGAGGAAGATAAGAAGTGCTCCTTGGGTATGCCTCAAGGACCAATGGACTAAACGTCAGCACCAAAGCAGGGCTGTCGGAGGTTACACACTGGAGTCTATTGGCAACTAACTTTTGTGGAAGTGAAGGGGATGGCCATTACTGGTTAAACCTTGCAGGAGGAACAGAAGAAAGTCTGGGTCTTCACACAGTTCAATAGTCCAACTAATCTCTTTTTACTGGATCCATGTGATAGACAGCTTCATAAATGGTTTTAGGACTCATGCTTCCTGCTCCTATCATATGTCACCAAAGGAGAGCTGAGAGTGTGTTTGACTACAAAGTATTATGAGGCTGAATAGGTTCTGCGGACCAATTCTTTGAAGGTAGCCTTACCTAAGGGAATGGAAACGGAAGTGAGGCATGGGGCTCTTCATAGACCTCTTCATTCCAGGGAAGTTAAAAACATGTAAAGGATGTAAAGTTGATGTCTGTAAATATTTAGATTTTTTTCCCAATCAAGCCATACACTTCAGTACCTCTCACCTGTCTTAACTGTTCAGGTGTACATTGTACAGGTCAATTATTGTATTGTTGTCTGTTGTCTATATGTACATAAAAGCTATTTTATATAGGAGTTTATTGTATATATGAGATGTATCTTTCCATGTTTGCGATTGATTTATTTTTATATGGGTGTAGAATACATTACGTCGTTTTTCCTTTGCTTTGGGAAGTCAAGATTGGAGATGTTAGTGTTGCACTGCATATGCCCTGCTGAGACAGATGGAGACAGACAGACAGAGCACAAACAAAGACAGAAGGATTTAGTGTATAAGTCTATAACAGAAGACTCACTTTCTGAGAGAGAGGGGTCATCCTGTTTAAAAAGTAGGTCAAGTGGCTTTTTGTAAAAGTGTTCTGTTACTTTGCATTGTTGTTGTCCTATTTTAAAAACACCTTATTATTTATGTACCTCTCAGTTGGTCATCATCACAAGGCAGATCCCGCTGGACTGCAATCACGGGTCAAAAATGATTTAAGATCAATGATATGAGTATAACCTTTTGACACAATATTTGTGTGTGATGAGTGTCCTGGCATCACTATAATCATGTCCAAACAAATCAATTTAGAACAAGACTGGATCTGAAAATGTGGTAAATGAATGCATAGTTAAACACTATGATCCACAAAATACCAAAGTGTCTTTTATTCTCTTTATTTCCTTTTATTTAAATTTAACATATGTCAAGCACCTGTACTGAACTCAAATCAGAAATCACTGGTAACTTATTGAATACTTGTCCTCCACTATGTGCATACATATTGGATTTGCATTGTGACAATGGTTTCTTGCACATGTATCTGCAGTTTTGTTTATAGCAAACATATGCAGCAAAAGTTCACCTGGGAGTGGGACTATGAAGGTCAAGGTACTGACAAAGTAAGATATTGAGTTCTGGCAATTTGTTGGAATTAGTTTATTTTAGTTTCATCAGCCATCTGTTTCTATTTTGTACAGTACACGTACATACTCAATGCTAACTGTGAAGGACAATCAGATTCACAAAGCAATGGACATAGAGTAGGTTCACTCAATCGGAAAATTACTTAAATTTATTTAATTTGTGCCAAGTACATTTTGTCTATTTTTTTGTCTTGTTTGATATGCAATCCTGAGTATTCTTTGTTCACAAAGTTTTATTTTGTTCGCCAACATTTTATTTATTGTCAATGTTGCTGTTTGTTCATGCCAAGAGCGCTTTATGAGAATGTGACATTGTTTTTCTTGGTGTGATTTCGCATTTGCATTTCTTAAAAAAAACTGGTCTTATAGAGGCCATCTAGTGAAAAGAAATAAAGCAACACTGGATTCTTCTCATCTCCGAACCTCTGTGAATTAATTCAATTATACTAGCTGTGTCCTCTTCATCTCACTGCATCTGCCATTCTTCCATCAACACATTTATGTTTGACTGTTTTGTTATGACTGAGATATTGTCTTTGAAAGACGGAATACATTTAATTTTCTCATCCAAATGGGACAAAGACACAATTAGACCAAAGAGACAATGTTTTAAGAACAGACTAACCTAGTGTCGGTGCTTTGGTACATTTTCCATAATTGTCATAGCTGTAGGTTTGTGTTTTAAAAAGTAGATTGAAAAGTGAGTTTAAAAGTTTGTCGAACACAAATGGAGGATGCTAGTTAAGACAGAGAAAAAAAGTTGATCACTGATATTTGACTATAAAAAATTACCAGGTACGTGCGTCAACATGTCAATAAGGTTTTTATGGCAAACTTGCACTCAGTCTTTTGATGATTTACGCTGCTATGCTGGTTATACTGTTTATACTTACCTATTTCACACGGCTGATCTTCCCTTGACCATCCCCCAACCTTGACCTGTTCTAGTTTCTTATTACTAGATTTCGTGATGGCAGCTCTTCCCTTGTTGTGCGTTATGCACATCATACATGAAATTTATATGTATGTGCTGGGCTCTGTTCTTTCATATTAGGGAATATTAATGTGCTTCCATTAGAATTTGGAGGCTACTTGGATTAATTTGTTAAGCGCCACAAGCACAAGGCCCTTTTCCTGCCAAAATCTTTTATTTGTTGGGATAAATCCTCTGATGTAAGTGTCTCTGGCTGAACTAAGTTTATGTGAGCTTTGAGTTACTTAGTAAATAGAGACAAATCTGTCACAGCATCAAATAAATCCTACTGGATTTAGCTGCCAAGCTCTGTAAATATGATGTTGACTGATCAGAGATAGATGTGAATTTTAGTGATTCATGATAAAGTAAATTTGCCTATTTTCTTTTTAAATGAATTGGTTATTTTTCGGTGTATCTGTGGGATGGTAGAAAAATTCTAGATTGGCATCAAAAGCTAACTAAAGTTACATTTTGTCGCAAGCCCTTGAAGAAATCTGTCAGCATTGAGTGTGTTAATGTTCTCAAGATCTGTACATGTGTTATCTCTGTATTTGTGCTGCATTTTTTACAAATAACCTTTGCGGTATAGGATCAAGACTTTTTATAGATGATATATACAGAAAAATACTTTAACAAAGAATGTAAGATTTTATTCAAAATAAATGTTTTTTTCTGATCAAAATAAAGGGAGTTATATATATACAGTATATATATATTTATGCATTTTCACATCTCTTAAATAAGGAATAGATGTAAAGGAGGGCACTCTAGTGGAAGTCAAAGCACACTACATTACATTCAATGAGCCAACACCTTATTTTTCTATTATTATTCAAAGACACAGTGTAGTAGTATGATTTTGTTTGTCTACAACTATCCCACAACATCATCCTTACACATTTGCATATACATGCTTATCAGCTTTGACAAAGCCTATCTCTGCAGCCTGAATCAGTGAACTAACCACTGGCTGGGCCTAAAGGAGACACAATATGGGTCATTGACCTTTCTCTGCAGGCCTAGGGGTCTTTTTGTCCTGCATGGAGCCTGAGTGTCGCCACCCTTCCCCCTAATGCCCAGACAGGGGCTAATGGGCAAATCAGTCATCTCCAACAGCGGCCCAGTGAATACAAACAGCTCTGTTTACCGCCACAACCTTTTGTTTTGTCAATGGCCACTGCACCGTGTCCTGGCCATGGCCCTTCCACCATCATCAGCATGAAGGTGGGATGGAATCTCCTCAACACTGGAATTGAAGATCGGGTTAAGAGTGGGTTTGTCGGGGTCTCAAGGTTATTCCTATGTTTTCAGAAGGTTTTGCTTCATTATCCCTCTGTGCTTGGATAAAGACAGTTACAATCGTATTCATCAGGTATCTAAAAGAGTATAGTTGAGGTCTAACTCTAGATATTTTTGAAAAAATACACGCCTTGAATTAAGCCAACCAAACATGCTGTATCCGCAGGAATGATAAGGTCACTAAAATAAGGTAATGCACAAAGGATGTCTATGCTTTCTTCCTTTGAACCACATTTGAAAGTCTGTAAACTGTATTATGTTACCTCTCACTCAAGAGACCTGTCTGTCAGCCCTACTTTTCAGTGCCGGTCTGGTTCAGCTCGCTCAGAATCCAGACTGTGTTGCTCAGTGTCAACAGGAGGAATGCCTTCTTGCTCAAATATCTGCACCTCATAAAAGTCTCGCCCTCTGCTCGACCCTGTCTGGTCTCTGACTGTGCGGGGGTTGAACAGGGGACAGGCAGACTGGTGTGTGTGTGTGTGTGTGTGTGTGTGTGTGTGTGTGTGTGTGTGTGTGTGTGTGTGTGTGTGTGTGTGTGTGTGTGTGTGTGTGTGTGTGTGTGTGTGGGTGTGTGTGTGTGTGTGTGTTGTGTCTGTGGTGTGTGGGCCTGTGTGTGTGTAGCAGGAGGGTTGAGGTGAGGTCTTGGGTCTTAACAAGGTGCTGGGAAAAGAGAGCAGGACAAACAGATCATTCAGACCAAGGGCGTTATTTACAGAGGCGATGGATCCCTCTGGGCTGCTACAACAAAGCTAACTGTTGCGCTGGTTAACGCAAGTCGCTACTGCTCCATAGAAAAAGGATATGTTAAAGTTTAATAGTAGTTCACAATATACACGTTAGAATTTATTTTCTAATATTCCCTACACAACGTTATGCATATGCCGCTTTTCTGCCAGTTTGTTGCACACAATGCAATGGCAGTAATGCATCATGATTGTTGATTGATTACTACCCAAGGAAGGGTTTCGGGCAATCACAGATTAACATGAAAAAACCCTGTCTCAAATAGTATAGTATAGTATAGTATAGTCATAGTATAGTATATAAAAGTATAGTATAGTATAGTATATCGAAAAAAAAGTCATAGTATAGTATGTCGAAAAAAGACAAAAAAAAGTCATAGTATAGTATGTCGAAAAAAAAAAAAAAAGTCATAGTATAATGTCGAAAAAAGTTCATAGTATAGTATGTCGAAAAAAGTAAAAAAAAAAAAAGTCATAGTATAGTATGTCGAAAAAAGTATAGTAAAAAAAAAAGTCATAGTATAGTATGTATGTCGAAAAAAGTCATAGTAAAAAAAAAAGTCATAGTATAGTATGTCGAAAAAAGTAAAAGTAAAAAAAAAAAAAAAAGAGTCATAGTATAGTATGTCGAAAAAAGTTAAAAGTAAAAGTCATAGTAAAGTATGTCATAGTAAAAAATTAAAAAAAGAGTCATAGTATAGTATGTCGAAAAAGTAAAACAAAAGTCAAAAAAAAAAAGTCATAGTATAGTATGTATGAAAAAAATAAAATAAAAGTCATAGTATGTTGAAAAAAGTAAAAAAAAGAGTCTTAGTATAGTATGTCTAAAAAAGTTTAAAAAAAAGGGTCATAGTATAGTATGTCGAAAAAAGTAAAAAAAATAGTATAGTATGTTGAAAAAAGTCATAGTATAGTATGTCGAAAAAAGTTTTTAAAAAAGGGTCATAGTATAGTATGTCGAAAAAAGTAAAAAAAAGTCATAGTATAGTATGTCGAAAAAAGTTAAAAAAAAAGTCATAGTATAGTATGTTAAAAAAATAAAGAAAAAAAAAAGTCATAGTATAGTCATAGTATAGTATGTTGAAAAAAATAGTAAAAAAAATAAAAGTCATAGTATAGTATGTCGAAAAAAAAAAGTAAAAAAAAATAAAGAGTCATAGTCTTAGTATAGTATGTCTAAAAAAAAAAAAGTTAGTAAAAAAAAAAAAAAGTCATAGTATAGTATGTCGAAAAAAGTAAAAAAAAGTCATAGTATAGTATGTCGAAAAAAGTAAAAAAAAAGTCATAGTATAGTATGTTGAAAAAAAAAAAGTCTTAGTATAGTATGTCGAGAAAAGTAAAACAAAAGTCATAGTATAGTATGTCGAAAAAAGTAAAAAATAAAGAAAAAAGTAAAAGAAAAAGTCATAGTATAGTATGTCGAAAAAAGTAAAGAAAAAAGGGTCATAGCATAGTATGTCAGAAGAAGTCATAGTATGTAACACCTCTCAGAGGCTGCAACATTAACGGGAGACAAGACGATTTTAAAGTAATGAATAAGCACATTTATTTAAAGAATACATGAACTTAAATAAACAAACACGGAGAATCAGTAATCTGAAATTTCAGCATGTGTGGAGCAAACAAAACAAAACAGCAGCCGTGTCAGCCAAGGAAGCGCAGCCAAGGAAGAGAGGGGTCCATATTCAGGTGGTGTGTCTTTTTAACAAAGTCAAAATACATCAAAGTAGAGTATGTTGAAAAAAGTAAAATAAAAAAAACCTATTACAGTTTGTCCCAGAAAAAAGTCCAAGGATATTATGTTTGAAAAAATTAAAAACGTCATAATATAGCATGTCCAAAAAAGTAAAAGAAAGTCATAGGGTAGTTTGTCAGAAAAAGTAAACAATGTTAAAGTATTGTAAATCGCAAGAGTAAAAAAAGAGTCAAGCTAAACAATCATGGATAGTCAGTAATCAGTGATGTCAGCAATTGTGGATGTGTGAAAATGTGTTGTGCAAACAAAACAGCAGCCGTGTCAGCAAAGGACGAGCAGCCAAGGAAGAGACTGTCAATGTTTGTGTGGAGAGACTTTAAAGCTGGAAAAACACCAGGCTCAGGTGTGGCTCATCAGCTGACGATCACCTTCCTGAAAGACAAAGGAGACAGCAAACAGGACACAGACCCCTAGTGGAAAGGAGGGGTGGTAACATCTCCCTCCATAAAAAACGGTGTTCCCACCAGGACTACTGACAGCTCTTTCATTTATTAATTGGTAAGTGCATAGTATAATATGTAATTTAAAATGTCATAAAAAGTCAAAGTATAATATGCTATAAAAAAATGTGGCATAAAATGTATCATAGTATAGTACGTTATGTAAATAAATAAAACAAGTCTTTCTATACCAGGTGATGTGAATGTCGAAAATAATGTCATTAAAAATGTGAGAAAAAGTAATTGTAAAGCATGCCATAAAAAAGTGTCGAAAGAAATGTAAAGTAAAAAAATAAAATAAAAGTACGTCATAGTCTAGTATTCCATAAAAATGACATTAACAATGTCATAGTATAGTATGCCATAAAAATGTAGAATCCATCCCAGAACATCTCATGGATGTGTAACTGTAGGATCAAATCCTGCCCTCCTACTTGTCAAAGATTTCATTATATCTATTGTTATTCTAATTTCTAAAGTGGTTCCTTGGTCTTGCTAAACAATCCCCATGGAAACGGGGGTTAAACAACTCAAATCAAATCGGTCAGGATCAGAGGAGACTGGCCTGAAGACTAGAGGTTATTATTTCAATCCGTGTAGCGAACTTTGAGGTCCAAAACTGGCACAAACTATGAAAAAGTAAAATACAAAGAGAGAATATGTCAGTTTTTTTATGACACGTACAATGTTTTTGTCAGTTTTTTAATGGAATTTGTTTTGATATTTTTTATGGCACACTATAGTTTGACATGTGTTGTGACATTTTTATGACATACTATACTTACTGAAATAAAAATGTAGGTATCAAGACAATATATTCTTGACTGGGGTTTCCTTCCCCTTAGTTCTTCCTCTGCTTGTCTTCGATCTCATCTCTGAGGCGGTGCAGATGGAAGTGTTTTTCCGGTCCACCTCTCCTCAACTTGATGTCCTCTTTTCCATTCAGTCTGCTGCTCCTCCCCCAACACATTATGGGATTTCTTTGAGAACCAACATAAAAAACAGATGAGCTCCTAAAATTAGATGTAATGTAAGCTTCAGGTATTCTTAAATTCTGAACATCACAGATAATGATATTCTCAGTAAGTTTAAATCACATTGAACGATGTCTTAATGTCCGTGTCTTATACAGACCATATCCCATAGTTTCTTTCAAGAAGTTCATAACAAAGTTTAAGAGGCCACTGAATTTTTTTTAATATTTTTATTTCTTATACTATATATTAGTCCCACATCGGGAAGTTTTGCAGTATTAAATTTCCCCGCTGTGGTACTAATATACACTATAGACTAATAAAGGATATTCAACAGCATTGAACACGAAGCCGCTGGTAATGAGAAAGAAAAAATCTTCCTCAAGAGCTTAAGCAGAGGGACGATGTTCTCTCACTTGGTTTGTATAGTCTTCCCAGATGTCATCCATCGAGGCCGTATATCTAAAAAAGTGTGTGACAAATAAAAGCACCTGTCTTAACATGCAACACAACTAACAGTTAAAAGTAAAAACCATACAACAATAATTCACATTTATAGAATATAAAGCTTTATAGTTAGCATTTGCACATTTAAGTGAAGTATTGCATAATGTTCATGAATAAAATGACAAAGATTATCAGGATTTGGCCAAAGAAGACTCCAGTCAACCTGTCCCTGTCTATACGATGAAACAGAAAATAAATAAAGTCATCAGAATTTTCAATTGCAATAATTTCAAGTTAACCATGCTGCACACATTCAAACCGTTACACTGTTTAATATTCATATTGTTTTGAGTCCTAGGCAGATATCAGGGCACTAAAAAGTACCAATTTGGACTAAATTCAAGCAATAAGTGCAAATACTAGTACAAATATTATTGAGTATGACATATAAAAAGTGTAAACGCAAAACATAAATTAAAAAAGATTCTAGGCAAGTTTGAGGGTCCTAAAGTGGATCTGATGGTAAACAAGACCCCAATAGGGACAAATTGAAGTATTTAAACAACGTTAAGTGCATGAAGCTGAAACTGTGTGCATGTTTACAAGGTGCATAATGGAAGGCTTTCAGAGGTGACTTGAAAGCTGAACAACCTGTTGTTAGAAAATACCTACATTTCCTTATTGTGATACAGTGGACTAATGTATACACCTGTGTTGCATAGACAAATATGCCAACACACAGCCAAATCACTAACTGTGCTGCCTGTGTGCTGGTTGTGGTGGCCTAGATCCAGCCATGCCACCCCTAATCCATTTCTCTGTTGCTCATTATTGGTGGCTTGTAAAGATTCTGTATCAGCTATGCTGAAAGAGCTTTTCACAGTATTACATGGGATTACTGTTGCTCCTCGCTACATATGTTGCTCACAAACGGATGTCATATTCCCATCCTGTTGACAAAATAACGAATGCATGACTCATTAACAGGGTATTTTTGTTCTTTTTCTTTGTGGATTCAATTTTCATGTCATCGTTTATCCAAAAATCATACACTTTACGATATATTTCCTTCTGTTGTGTGGTGATACCGTAATGTGTCCTTGAATGAATAAACATGGAAAATGAAAAAAGAAGGAGACGCCAGCATGCTCATGAGTATATCATTTGGGAGGACAGTGGTAATTTATCCAAAAGAGTTTAGGAGCAGATTTAATAGCCATGCAGTCTCCAACTATCTTAGATATGTATCAAGTCTAAACTGCTCACTCATAAAAAGGTATTTACCCAGCTTAGCAGCAATCAGATTACTGCGTAATCAGGAGATGGATGCAGTGTGTAAATGGGTCTCTGAATCCAAAAGATCAAATCTGTCCCAGCCTCAATTCTGTGCACACCTAAATGTAGGAAAATGACAGAGGTTGAGGTGAGTTCAGCAGTTTGCTGAGCCCGTTTGCACTGTAAGAGGCGTTGGTTGCCACTGGTGGCACCTTAATTGACCGTTTACTAAGTCCTGCCCCTTAAATGCAGACTCGTTACCCGGAGAGGTTGGAAGGAGATATGGGTTTCTAAAACATTATGTTTCTACATAAAAACTTGTGGAACTAAAATTAGCAGAGTATGTCAGCACATAATGAACTAGCTTTAGCACTTCTATGCAACGCTGGCCACTGAAAGTACACCGCAGGTATACACATGCTGCTTTTAATGATTGTAGACCTTGTTAATAAGGACCTACCATGCTTTAAAGGAATAGTGCTGTTGCTCATTTGCATGTCTCCTGTCACGATCGGCAGGTTAGACTAAGGCTAAATCTTTATCTTTTTATCTATTTTTGCTGCAGAATCAGTGTGACGTCCTGTATATATCCTTCATATTCTAGCTTCTCTCTGAAATTGCTTGTTTGTTTTTCAAGAAATGTATAAAATTATGACAGGAAGTGCAGTTAGTGTCAGTGTGAGCTCCGTGGTAACTCTGACAGCTGGATGCAGTGGGGGGCGGGGCTTAGCGAAGGGTCAATTGACCTAAACACCTACATGAAACTGGCTTTGATCTAACATCTATGGATGTCTTCCTGTGTCCAAAACGGTAATGTTCTAACAGCGACAGTACTGTCCACAGTACTCTACTGACCCAACAGCAGGAAAAGTTACAGCCTGTCATAAAAGGGGTCAGGTTCCTTCTCCCACTATCCCATTTGCAAATGTAGGACAGCTGGAAACGCTCTGTATCTCGTGAATAACAAAGAAAGGTCTTTGGAGATCAGCTGTGATCTCAATTAATCAGTTGCACCCAAAATCTAATCCAATTAAGGCATGTGGTTGTTAATTAACCCATAGGCTACTATTCAGATTGCCAACGTGAGAAAGTGGGATTGGTCTTTCAGGTAGCAGGTATGATTCTTGTCTAAACGCTAGTTTGGGTATTGTATGTAAACCTAAGGCTGGTGTAGAGAATGAATGTTTCATCCTTCCATTCATCCTCCTTTCTTTCCACGCCCTCTATGTAGTAGTGTTTTAGAATCCTGTGTCGACAACCCCTCCTTCTAGTTCTCTGGGGTGTTTACCCCCTTTCACGGCAGCAGGGAAGCAGCTCCCGCCATCCCATCTCTGTTTACATTGCTCTTCTCCTCTATTTACTCTGTGCTCCAGTGCCCTGGCGCAGAGCGCTCCAAACAGCTGTTCCATTATGGGAAGAGCAGGCGTTTAAACCACACAGTGCTGCCACACAGCTCTCTCTGACAACCCACCATGGTCGCCCACGATGACTGCCTGGCTCTGCTGGCACGCCTGCCATTGTTGCCATAAAGCTCAGCCTCCTTGAATGCCAAAGTGGCTTCTGGGCATAGAGTCAGCCAGGGCAACTGTCAGAGATTGTCTTCGAAACCACAAGACAAATTTGCAAAGTTCAGCTTTTAAACAAGTGTCTCTGTAAGGGATGCAGTTCTGAGGTGATTTAAACAAGCAGCAATCATATCCGAATGATCTAGAGTAAACTGCCACAAACATCTTTACACTGAAACAGGTCTTTTTTTAGTATGTCATTACAAAACATTTGGCACATTTTCTGTGAGTACCCTATATATCCTTCTTCTACATGACATCATCCATGGGGGCCATTATCCTACAGAGTATGAATTATTCTTCCGCCGAAACGTTTTGCCTGGCGCGCTGTTAGGTAAAAGAAAGACTATTGTCTAACTGACTGCCTCAGGGTCATACTATACGATGAATCTCCAGTGAATTATTTTTACCCTTTGCATCTTCTTTTTTCCTGCTGGTGTGCACAGCCGGTGCTGAGTCAGGAGACAGGAAACCTAGGAGAAAGGCCACCAACCATCCCATGGCTCCCAGTGGACTGCAGCAGGGCCCTGTGGCTACATGGACAGGAGACACTCCATCCATCACAATACAATAGCTACTGCTTGGGCCCAGTGGAATATGGGCCTGTTTGTATCTTTACGTCCCTTCACATGTATAAGAGTGCAAATAGGTGAACTGGCATCAGTGTGTCTGTTTGTGTGTGTGTTATGTGTCTCTCTTGTCTCTTTCTCTCAAGTTGTGTTTAATATAATACTGATTAATGTCAATAATTAAGTAAATTTCACATTTAAATAACATGTGAGACGGATAATCGTCCTTTGAATGCATATCAATTCTGACTGGAGTATCATGAATGACATCATGCTGCTATGGTAACAGAGCACAATCCACAAACATCATCAATGTTTCACACAAGCCAGTACATCACTGATCACAGAGACATACTGTAGAACCCCATACCTCTCACTTACTTGTCCTTTTTACGGTTTCATTTGTATGTTTATGATCAGATCGTGTGAATAAAATAACAGTTTCGACCACATTTATATAAATATAAATAAACAAGTAAACTTGTTTTGATGTGCTCTTATTTTTTTTAATTTTACTGTATTTAACTGTACATTTTTATATTTGATATGTTTTTAATTATCTTATACTATTGCACTGTGTCCACTGTTACGCACCTATCACCTAGCCAAATTCCTTATGTGTTCCTTGTGTAACATACTTGGCAATAAACACTTTCTGATTTTGATTTACTCCTGCTTCTCTGCATCCCTCCTATTCAATTTTTTACTGGTTGTATTCACGGGGCAACAAATTAGCCTGAATTTACACTAACATGGATAGTAAAGCACCCTGATTTTTTAATCAGACTTCAGAATGAACTCATGGTGTATTTGATTAACAGGTGAAGTTGATCTATTGTGCTCTTGCTTGAATGCTGCCAGATATTTAAAAAAAAAAAAAGGTGAAGAAATTAGAAAGCAAAAAAAAGAGGAAAATCTCCCCAATCCTGGCATGCAGGTGGTCAAAACAACCTATGCTCTGCCACACACTCTCAGCAAGCTCTGACGGCGATAAAGACATGTGTTCAGCAGTTTAAGCTGCTGCAATTACACACACACACACACACACACACACACACACACACACACACACACACACACACACACACACACACACACACACACACACACACACACACACACACACACACACACACTTTTTCCAATCTATCCTTGCTCTGTAATAGTCTCAACCACGATGAAAAGGGATATCAGCATGCATAATGACACAAGTGGTGAGTGAGCGTATTAAAGAGAGAGACATACAGAGGGAGAGAGCATGAACTCATGCATGCCTGTGTGTGTGTAGAAAAGTGCCAGTCATAGTAGGATATAAAAGAATTCTGCCCAGCTGCCAGGCCCCCAGCGCCGGTTGCCAGAGCCCTTAAACACATCCATGTCCTTCACTGGATGGCTCTGCTCTCTTCTCCTCCACGAATATATCTAGCGCTTTAAAAATATACAATCTGCTTAGATACTAGGCAATCATAAGCTCCGTGACTGGCACTTTGACATCTTATCAACATGAGTTGAAGCCCCTGGGCAACTAAGCCATGCTTTGATCAGACATTTTAGAGACATCTCTCATTTTCTTCAAACAAATCCATTGGGGTCGGTGTGCTAAATTCGAAACAAACTCAAAGCACTAAATGTACCTTGTGATAGCTGGAAACACAGGCACAGCTATATATGGTCTGTTTAATAAAGAGGTGAGAAGGCTGAAAACCAATCTGCATGTGAGTTAGGAGGAGAAAAAGATAAAATGTTAAAGAGAGATGAGGACAAAAAAAAGCTGAAAGAAATTCAGTCAGAGAGGTGAAGGAAGAGCACAGCATGCATGGGCCTCGCTATGAGATCAACTGACAAACATCTCCGCAACCTTGGCAGAGGCAAATCAGCATCCACCCTCTATGAATGGCCTGTGACAGTTGTTACGTACAGAAACCCAATTTCACCTTATATCTTCTCCTGAATTTTATCCCGGCTACCATTCGGTGGGAGGGAAACAGAAAGTCAGTGTGTGAAAGAAAGAGATAGAAAAGTCGGGCCCATGGCCCGCTGCTGCTCAGTAGGGGAGAAAGTGAAAGAAAAAGAGAAAGAGAAAGATGTAGACAAGGAAGAAAATGAAACCTAAATGGTTCAATTCAGCTGGCGGAGCCACACAGAGATTTCACCTGAGGGCAGTATCATGCCCTGTTTGTGTCTCCATGGAGACGGGCCTCCTGAGTGTGTGCTTCTATACACACTGACAGCAGTCCAGCTAGCTAGACCTGCTATTGATTTCAACACAATTTCCCTGACCAGATCAGTGGATAAAGCTAGCCTTTGGTCAAGTCCTCTGCTGAAAACCAAACTGGTTTGGACGACTGCAGTGTTTAGATTCATTTCTTTGCATGTTTTACAGTTGATCATTGACATTCAAGTATTATTCCACATTTCATATGTGCTTGATGCATTCCTTTACTGAGTTCTAATGTATGGGGCCCATCACATCAGATAAAGTATTTTCTCAGCTGCTACCAGGCATTTGCGGGGAAATCTCCAGCTTTGAATATATTAAGTTTTAAAGACTTCAACCAACTGGGCTAAAAGCTTGATAACATCTTATAGTCTGGTGCCTTGAGATATAACTATATCCTCAGTACATGGCATATCAGCTTTGTATCCTGCACGGTTTCAAGCCCTGAGGCAGTTGTCCTTAATGACAAGGCTTTTCTGTCATCTCCTCCCACTCAGCTACACTTCCCTTGCTATCCTGACCATAGGAACCAGATCAGAGGCTCAAGATGGCCTTTATCTGGGGTCCATTGACCAGTGTCAGCTTACAGGCCCCACTCTGTACACACGGCACATTATGGAAGTTTTAATAGGTGATCAGAGCAGCTGTTGCCGGCACAGCGTTGATTTACTGTGGCTAAGAGAGGGCTTAATGACTATAGAGGCAGACAGCTTTTAACCCTTTGATGTGCGATGGATAATGTAATAGGATCAGGTAGCCCCCTGGGAAAGTTGCATGCACTAACATAAGTATACAATAGCACAAACGCTTTTGGAATACAGTTACAGAGTCTAAAAGCTCCTTAATAATAAGAGTGCCAACCTCTTACTGTTGTACAGTAGAAAAACAACATATGGGTTTGACTTATTCCACTATTCATGGCTTGTGACACGCTTGTATGGCCCATGCATGAAATATAAACAAACACACACACACACACACACACACACACACACACACACACACACACACACACACACACACACACACACACACACACACACACACACACACACATAAAGTTGTGTTGCTTGCTGACAGGTGGTGCATGCTCAAGGAAATACAAGCTTACCCAGCACAAACAGCCCCAGTAGGCTTAGCACGTCAGCGGAGAGCAATTGGAGTACTTATGTAGGAGCTAGCACTATTCAGACCATGCAACATCCATCTCAAGGGTCAAAGGTCACAAATTCTGTTTGCACCTTGAAGACAACAATGTCCTCTCTTTTACAGTGTCTCTGACATCAACGCTGGGCAAACAAAAGGGACCGGTCTGGTCAAAGAGTCATGAAATGAGATGGATTAAACATCTGATGATTTGTAGCTAGAGGCTCTGTGAGGCTTGTATAGTGAGGCTAAATGAAAACTTATGCATTCTTACATGCTGACAGTGACAATGCAAACATGCTGGTGATGTGCAGGTATATTGATTACCATGATCATCATTTCAGTTTAGCATGTTAGCAAGGTAATATTTGCTAATTGGCCCTAAACAGAAAGTACGGC
The DNA here is from genome assembly GCF_027596085.1 of Anoplopoma fimbria. NCBI lineage: Eukaryota > Metazoa > Chordata > Actinopteri > Perciformes > Anoplopomatidae > Anoplopoma > Anoplopoma fimbria. Next base: position 11,844,490 of record NC_072459.1, on the reverse strand, counting down.
CGAGGCTGCTGGAAATCTGATTAGTATTGCAGATATTTTCTAAAAATCGAATGATTGGGCAATTTTAAATGTGGCCTGATGATGGTACACGACGAAGACAGAAGTCTGGGGATCACCAAAATAATTTCGACCCATCCCAAAAGGATGTGTACCAAATTTCATGGCAATCCATCCAATTGTTGAGACATTTCGCTACAAATCCACAAATTTGAACCTATAGGCGCATGTAAGTACGCACACATACATGGAAGGGAAATACCACACAAACATTTATGTGCAGTAATCATTGCTCTAACAACTGAAAATCTCAGCCAACCTACTGTTTGGAACCCCAACATAAACCACCAGCTCGGGCCCCATTAACCCATCTAGCAATGATAGCTAAATTGCCCGCTAGCTCTCCGAGGCCAGCCAGGATGTAATCAAAAACAGACGGAATAATCAACAAAAATGCTCTCTATTCCGGTAAGGATGTCTCCCAAAAGCACATGAATTATTTTGAAGCAGGCACTGGGACTGTGAATGATGTTGGGCTACAAGCACCAGCCAAGTCACTGTCTCCCAATGCCAAGTGAGAGGATGCCAGGCACTTCCTGCTGTAAACAATCTACCCACAGACGGAGAAAGGGGGAAGAAACCTCTGAATGAGAAACAACAGGAGACGGAGAGAAGACCCAATTGCTCAATGAAAACTTCTCTGGTGAACAAATGTGCTCAATTTGTCAGACAAGCTACTATAGTCTGTCTGAGGGGAATGTGTGTGTGTGTGTGTGTGTGTGTGTGTGTGTGTGTGTGTGTGTGTGTGTGTGTGTGTGTGTGTGTGTGTGTTTGGACAAATGACATCTCTCTGTATAGATGAATACATAGCAAGTGCTCAGGGTTTATGGAGACGTTGGATACAATGCTTGGCTGAGTTCACAATACATAAGGGCTCCCTCTCCTTCGTTCATCATTTCTTTATTCCTACAAATTGTCCCCTCTATTCCAACTGCTAGCCTAAGTTGCTGTCGTAGTTCCATTAGATAGCAGCATCAATACTGAGGTCACCTTTGGCCATAAGTAGCCATCATATCATTGGCTTTGATCCCCATTTTTAATTGCCTGTGACGATCCCTCAGGTTTTGCACTTGCACTGTTTTGGATAATTCCTCTTTTCTTAGCCCCATGCTACAGCGTTAACAATCTCACTAACAGATTTAGCTGGGATGCAAAACAAACTAGCTCCTCTGCGCTCTTAAAAGGAACCTGGGACTAACTGAAGCTTTTGAATCAGCAGGGGGAGGGGGGTATAGTGCATTGACTGTATCACCAGCTCACAGTATTTATGCACTTGTGTGTAAATCACTCTCTTTTACAGTCTCTGCGTGTGGGAATGCAGTAAATAGTGAGATAGAATAAATGCAATGCGACCTATGACTGGCTCTTGCAGAACGGCAGAGCTTGTATATAAACCTCTGAGTGAACAGACCAACATTTGGGAGACGACGAGATGCATGTGTTTGCACATAAATTACCATGTATGCATGCACACGCACGCACAGGCAACAAACAAAAAACACACACAAGGACGGTGAGAATTAGCTACGCATGCAAGCTCACATCCACTTAGACATTAGCTCACACACACAAACAAGCAGTGTTTTACAGACAGACACACACACACCTGTCATTGCAATTCACATGATCATTCTCTTTATGTGAAAGAGACAGGGAATTGTCAGAATGGCAGAAGCTGAGGCCTCATATTAGCCTTTCTGTCAGAGCTAGTGAGCAAAGGATGACATTAACACGAGCGCTCCTGTCCCTTAAAGCTCACCCTGTCTGCATCGAAACAAGAGCTCAGTCAGTGCGCGGCTGTAGGAAGTGTCCACCAGACTGCAGTTCAATCAATGAGAAACTGCTTTTATTGCTTACTTATTTACAGGCTGCTTTCGCTGAGAGTTGAAGTAACTTTGTCAATAACGTATTGCACTGACAGCAATGTAACCTCCAATTAAGTTATACCACCTTCCCTCTCTGCGTGACCAGTTCTCTGTCTCCCTCCTCGGAGAATTCAGGATGGGCGGGGTTTGGCTCACTCTTAAAAACAAATGACAGCCTACAAAACAAATGTGGCATTACAACTGAGTATTAAAAGGCCTGACATTTACCAAGGCTCATTTATATGGCTGCCCATACTTAGCTCATTGGCAGCCCCCATTACACTGGGTAGAGCAGGAGTGCGAAGGCCGGGGCTAGGCTGCGTTGGGGCTGGGCAAACACAGTGGGGTGAGCCGTTAACGGCCTGTGGGAGGATCGTCCTGTAGATGAATGAACACCTGGATTAATGGGGTCACTGAGCACCAAGCTGCTGAGAAAGGAGTATCCCAGCCAAGGAAGCCATTTTACATTTTTACTTTTACTGCATGTCTCATGGACCGTTTTCCTCCGCTGGTTTTAGAGGGGGAAGCAGGAGGGTCCCATGGGGGCCCAAGAGAGCAAAGGAAGGACATTTTTGGACCCATGTACTTTATATAGGACATGAGCAGTGGGGGTGCTAGTCATACAGTTCTGATTTTATGAACCCTCAGACACTTCAATGACACCACAGGTATATTCTAAGGTACAAAAATGTCTGCAATTATGGAGAAAATATAAAAGTATTGAACTTGCCATGAACTGAGCGCACCTGCATTGGTAAATGGACTTTCTGATGTTATATAATTGTGAAGAGATGTACTGTCTTCACATCCATATCAGTGCCATCAACTCTGATATCATTTTTTTCTGATAAATTAAAACATTTTCACTCCAGTCCTTTGGGAGTTAGTTACAACCAGACAACCTTGACTCCTCTCTGAAAGTGTTTTCCAATGTAAGCTAAACAGGGAGGGTGCTGGCCCTTTAAACTGAGCTCTGAGTGCTTGGCAGGCTAATAGATGCAGTCGAAAAGGTGCTAGTGGATGGCAACCTGAAAAATTGTCTTATCTGAAAAGGTCCAGGACAGTTATAAATGAAATAATCGCACTGGGCACATTAATCCATGTTCATGCCCTAGGGGGAGACCTCTGCTCGCCATTTGATCTGTGTGTGAGTACATGAATACACTATGCGTGCGTGTATGTGTACATGAATGTCTTTGTGTACTTGCAAGTTGCCAATCCCTTTCAATAATTTTTTGTCTCAGCAATTGTCTCATTATACTTTCTGACTTGCTTTTAACCAGAAACTCCAGCAGGGGATATGGCAAAGGGAAAGAGAGGGAGGATTGAGAAAAAGTGGACAAAGAGAGAGAAGGATACAAAGACAGAAGGAAAATAGAGAAAGATTGAGAGGGAGAGAAATTAAAGACATTTAAGTGACAATATGCAATTTGGCATACCCACTGGACCACTACACTTTAAGTGACGTACAGTTATTGCTCGAGTGCCACGCAACACAGATTTGCAAGGGAGTGGGGGCCTCTGGAGGACAGGAGAAAGACCGTCCTTATTTTTTATTTGCATCACAAAAGAATCTTTGACAGTCCGTTCTTACAACAGTTTCTTGGATCTCTTATGTTTTTGTTTGCAAGAAGAAACAAGAATATTGAGGTCATTTAAGATCTTACAACCAGTTCATTACATTTCACACCTGCAACAAACAAATAACATTGTATTTTTTTTTTTACAATACATTGTACTTTCTTTCTGTATCATATTTAGCTGACACTAATGACGATATAAACTCTAAATATGTTTTACAGTGCCACAACTCTGCACAAGTGTTGTTTAGTCATCTTCCCCAGTTCCCTATTTTCCATGGTTTTTGCTACCATTTAACACTCCTTTAACCCAAAGTTTGTTGCAAACAGTAATTTGTAGAATGTTACAATACTACCAGTCATCTATTTCCCACTGTTCTAGTCGTTTATCATTCATCAATAAACTAATAAATTGCTCAGGTGACTTCAGACTACATAAGAACATGGAATGTTTGACTGAGACTCTGTCCCATCCAAGAACAATGCAAGGCGTCCTCTGTACACTTTCAGAAATTACTGTCATCAATAACTGAGGCCTTTGCTTTGTGTTCAAACAGACAAACAACTCCTTGCTATTAGAAAGCTTAAGAAAATGAGTGACATTCTACTCATGAAATTATTTTAATTTTACAGCATAACCTAGTTAACACAGAAATCCATATATGTAAGAGAAAACAAACTCTTCCCAATTTATAGTCAACATTGCCATCTACTGGTCACAAATAAAGTGTACCAACCACAGAAGCACTGCTGTGTGTAAGTCAATTGAAGGCTGGGCCGTGTCCCAAAATAGATAATTGGGTATATTTGTCATCCAAAAACAAATATAATTCATATAGGGACTTAAGGTGTCATAATGTGTCTAAACTAATGAATTCCAGTATTGATTGTGATCTCACTAGTGAATTGTATTTTTTAAATCTACTCTGGTATTACAATAGCATAAAATCTCTAAATCTTTCCAAGATTGTGATGCCATTTAAGTCCTAAAATTCTTATTGTTTGCAAATAAAGGGGTACTCTGCAAAGTAGCATTGCACTCCCACAAGTTAGTCAAAATCAATGCAGCAGATGAGAAGATATCCTGACTTGTATTTCCTACTATGACTCAAGCTTCTAAAACACTGGATCCTAAACCCCCGTGTCCTTTAGACTCTGCTTGCCTGAAAAACATTCACATCTTTCAAATACCAATTTATTTCTGCTAAAACAGTTTATAGTCTCCAAGCCTAAACCAAGGTTACTAAAGTGACTTGACTGGAGCAATTTTACAAGACTTGATAAAACTCCTGCAGAGTCAATGAATACATCATACAACTGTTTTCAAAGATTGTGTAATATTCCCCTGGCATATACCCAGCAAATGTACTTCGAAAATAGGCCCTTTAAGAAAGTCTGCTTTTGCTTTTCCTGGAAACAACTAGAGGCTCAGTTAGTATTTGCAATTAATCTAATAAGAATGATCCGCCAAAACATACATTACAAACTGACACAACACTATCTGACACAATTATCAATACCTCCATGCTTACAATCTGGTTAATTGTTAGATAGATAGATAGATAGATAGATAGATAGATAGATAGATAGATAGATAGATAGATAGATAGATAGATAGATAGATAGATAGATAGATAGATAGATAGATAGATAGATAGATAGATGAATTGATAAATGGATGGATTTAGGTTCCTCCCAAATAGAATATACCGTAAAAAAATGTTTATGAAACTGTGATACAAATTAACACGAGTAATATGACATTGCATTGCATTAATTTACACCTATATTGATGGTAATAGGCATCTACCTTTAATAGTAAACCACTATTTTGTACTGGTACAAGGCAATGCTGCCACCCAGTGATCACACGGTGACACAAAACCACATGACATATGGTTTTCACCCTGTAATTTTACCTCTTATGGTTGTTTGGGATCACAATGCTAATCACTCCTATCTGTCCAGGCAAAAGGCGAGAGCACTGGCCTTTAAGGATTATCAAGTACAAATAATACCCCAAGGATTTAGCTTTGAGCTTTAGTTTTTAAACCCAAAGGCAAATGGGCAATGCTTATACATTCAAATATATGCTATTCAAATCCCTCTTAGCTCACAGACACCACAAATGTAAATATCTCAAATGACTTGAAGCACACATAATGCTGCTATGTACTGGGGTAAGAACTTTCAGAAAGAAACCTTTGTACTTCTTTGGGAGTTAAGACTCTGCCTCTTAATCAGACAGCCATGTACGTTAACCCTTGTCCAAATGCAATGTGACAGAGGCTCTTTGTGAATATGATTTCAATCTTCGAATCTAGTCTTTAACAAGAAGGAGGTTTATTCATGAATCGGAAATATCAATAAAAATGTGGTTATATTTACACAAACTGACCCATGAAAAACTTGAAAGAGAAGTAGAAACAGTGGGGGGCAACCAAAGCACCTCTCTGGACATTTTCCAATTAGGTTGTTGCTCGCCAGCAGATCAAAGCTAGGATAATCCTAAAGCTTGGATGGCGTGGCTACTAGTAGATAAACCTAAATATGAGAGTAACAACGGATAGGGGGTCAGGTTTCACAAATAAATGTGTTCCAGTGTGAGTTGCAGTGAAGGAAGACAAGAGTAGAGGAGAAAAGAAAAAGACATGAGAGTAAGGGGATGACAGGAAAGAGATAGAGAAGTAGTCTGCACTGAGTGTGTACTAGAGAAGGTGAAGGAGGAGGGGAGGTTTGCGGTTGGTGCACTGGTTTGTGACGTCAGCGGCTTGTTGGATTGAGGTGCTGTGTCCTGCTGATTTTAATCCTAACTCATTAGGGAACAGAGAGCAAGTGCCTGTGCATGCCCTCTGGGGAAAGAGAGAAAGTGACAGGAGAAGGAACGAACTCTAAACATTCCACCAAGGGAGACAAGTGGAGCTAATTTAAGGCTTGAGAGACAGAAGAGGGGAGAAATCGAGCATTTTATTTTTGCTTTTCACGTTCATGCCTGCTTTGCCTCTTTACCCTTTCCCTTTTTTGTCCTAAACCTCTTTACTTGCAATCTTAACGTGTGGTCTGTTAAAGCATGCCCACCAACGGAATAAATCGGGCTCTGAAACTGCAGTTTGGTCTAATCAACTATGAGAGCCGCTACCTGACGGCTGAGGCTTTCGGCTTCAAGGTGAACGCCTCAGGCGTCAGCATGAAGAAGAAGCAGATCTGGACCTTAGAGCAGGACGAGCAAGACGGCCAAGTCGTGTTCCTCCGCAGCCACCTAGGACGCTATCTCGCCTCTGACAAAGATGGAAAGATCACATGTGGGGCAGAGAAGCCTGACCCGGACAGCCGTTTCCTTATCGTGCCTCAGTCTGATGGTCGCTGGGCACTGCAATCAGAGCCTTACCTGCGTTACTTTGGAGGCTCGGCTGACTACCTGTCCTGCTTTGCCCAAGTCATCGGGGAACAAGAGCTCTGGTCCGTCCATTTGGCTTTACACCCGCAGGCCAGTCTGCTCAGTGTGGCACGTAAGCGCTATGCCCATCTATCTGCGTCAGATGGAGAGATCTCAGTGGATAGCAACATTCCCTGGGGAGTGGACTCTCTAGTCACCTTGGTATACCTTGATGGCAAGTACAGCCTGAAGACCTGCGACAGCCGTTTCCTTAGCAATTGTGGCAAACTGGTGAAGGAGAACACCAATACTACTAGCTTCACACTGGAGCTGAAATCTGGCAAGCTGGCCTTTAAGGACTGTGATGGAAAATATCTGACCCCAGTGGGTCCCACAGGGACGCTAAAATCTGGCCGATGCTCCAAGCCTGGAAAGGATGAGCTGTTTGATCTCGAGGAGAGTCATCCACAAGTAGTTTTTCAAGCCGCCAATAAAAGATTTGTCTCGGTCAAGCAAGGTAATCAGTCTGTGTTGCAGCCTTGAAAAAAATAACATTATCTTAAATTGAAAAGTTTCATACAGAAAATGGATTGGATTGCTGCATTTACAGTATGAGGAACTTTAAGCTGGAAATGATTTTCATTGTTGAAAAGCCTTGACAGTAAGGGATGATATTTGATGGTTTGCATATTAATTTTAAAGAACCTTAAATCTATTCAAAAGGAGGCAAAGTAAAAGTGTCTGCATGGTAACACATGGGCATGAAAAAAATATGGCAAACATGTGAGCTAAACATAGCTAGAACTCCTCTCAGATGCTCCATGCCGAGTAACATATGGGAAAAGAAAAAGCTATGAAAGTAATGAGACACAGAATTTTTTAACCACTATGGTTTTGCAATCACTTTGCAGCCAACGTCCTTGAGTACATTACCAATGTCAGCCCGAGACTAGGTGAGACCATTTTCAGATCCTTAACCGAGCAGTGCACTCTATTTTTTAAACTAGAGTGTTCATACCTTTTTTTAAATGACTCTTTGCTAAACACTTGGTGAGGATAAATGTTTTTTTTCTTGGTTTCCTTGTTATAGTTTATCTTCACTGTCTGTGGTTAAATGCAATGTTCATCTTCCAAGTACTGTTGATTTCAGATCAGTTGTCTTCTCAGTATTCGGTTTCCCGGAATTTCTTAGTTTAATCTCTACAAGAGTATTGCAAAGCTACTAAAAAACAGAACACAGAGAACACAGATGTTACATTTTGCAGGTTTAGGTATTGATGTTAAAGTTTAGCCCTAGCTATATAACAGCTAAACATATTAGCACAGTAGAGTGCACGATGAACCTGTCGACAAAGACGAACACAGTACATTCCCGAGTGGAACGTATTCAAGTGTATTCAAATACTTAACTGTATCGTAACGAGGGATACGTGATAGCAGAAGATGGGCTGGATTAGTTTAACTGAATGTTAACAATTACGTTGCAGTAAGCCGAAAGCAAATCAGCAACATTAACCAGCTAATGAGGGAGAGCTCTACCTTTCATGTCTACTTGCTGGATCCAGAATTGTTGACAGCCATACTGTGGTGGTAATTGTGGTAATGGGCTTTGTCATTTCCACTGTGTGTCCATAGAAGATTAAGCAGCATGCAAATAACTTAAGGGCAGACCTGTGCCCCATGGGTGTCAATTACCGTCAATGGACTTTAAGCCTTGGCTACTCACTCTTCAACCATTTGGGGGAAGTTTTTCCAAATTTTGTGGATCTTTGGTTAGCCAGAGTGACAGTGAGGTTGAAACCAAGCAGAGCTACAGACAGGCCTTACCAGACGGACTTGTGTCAGCCGACATGATGAGATTTTCTATGTCCTGTATAATTATTCATGCAAATAATGTGGGACGACAGGGGAGCAACATTGTGTTCTGTTGCAGCTTTTTAAAGCAAAAATTAAAACAACTAACAGCCTTATTTAATTTAGCTGTACAATGCACATGAAATACTATAGCATATCTGAGGAACAAGGTTCTTAAACTAACATTATACTGCACTCACCATTATGCTTATGCATGAATAGAATTCTGCATTAAAATAAGGTCACCATCGAGGACATATTTCAACAACCTAGCAATCTATTCTCATAGTAAAGGGCAAATAATTACACTTTTTTACAGCAGTGTTTGGCCTTGTGGCAGTTGCATGTTTTTTAAGGCACAAGGCACTGAAAGCTGCTTAGTGGGCCCTGCAGTGAAGATTTGCATTTCAACACTCAGGGAATTACAGCCAGCAAATGAACAGGATGGGTGGAGGAGTGACTGTGGGGGATTAGGGTTGTAACAAGCTTAAGACAAAGGTTGAAGGACATTTCTGTGGCATCTAATTTGAACTACAGCAGACAGTTCAGTTGTAGGCTATATGTCTGAGTATTCTCCACTGCCTGACACACCCCACTAGTCAGAGTTAATACATGTGGATTAAGTGTATAACACTAGATTTGCTACAAATTAGACACTCAAGTTTAGGGAACGGCACATTAACTGACTAAGTGAAAAGATGGGCACACTTTTATGCAAATCTTAGATGTTATTTTGTGTTAAGTTAAACTTTACTTACACACTTGCTTTTTTTATGTAATGAGTTTAAAGCATGACATTTGTTGATGAGCAAAAAGTTCAAAAAGTGAGGCATGGGACCATCCAAACCTCACAGATAAGCCAGAAAGTAGGATAACTGTTTAAAGGGATCCTCTGCACAAACTCTATGAAACATTCCCACAAACTTGAAAGGTGATATGGACATGATTTCATAATGAAGAAAAAAGGGAGAAAAACATACCAACGTCTCATCCAACATTACAATCCATTTCTATAATACAACCCAACAAAAGCCTCTGATTTTATGGAGCAAACTACTTTTTTATAAATCACCTTTAAAGTCTACCAGGAGTGAATATTTCAGTGGCTTCATAAGAGGTAGATTTTTGGGAAACCAATTTTTCATTAAAGGATTAATATCAAAAGATTAAAAGATTGCAAACAATCCCATCTCCAAATGTGTTTGAAACCCTTCTACTTTCACAGACTGTCATATTGTTACAGTAAAGCATGATGTAATAAGTCTGATGCCATAAATACATGAAGGTGACTGAGAATTTGGTCAGTGTCTCATCCAATATGTTGGCATTTGCTACTGCACTTTAACATGCCTTTACCTTATGAGAGGCTAATCTGTACAGCAGCAGCAGCAGCCTTGGAGCAACACCTTGCCAAAGCATCATGCAGTTGTGTACTGCACCTTCAGGAGGTGAACTATGTCTCTTGACACCAGAATTGCAAAAAATCAATCACCCAAAATATATGTATGAAGAAGTAACATCAACCGAGGAATGCATGGATGACAGTAAATGTTGTTTTAATGCTGTATCATGCACACACGTCTCTTTGGCAATTCCTGAGAGAGCAAATTACATTTAAGTTGATGCAACATTGTCATCCGTTATTTATATTATTTATATATTTATATATTTATCTTCCCTTGTCACCAGGAGTGAGTATTTCAGCCAATCAGGACGTGGAGACAGACATGGAGACCTTCCAGATGGAGATTGATAAGGAGAGCAAAAGGTCTATGTTCAGGACCAATGGTGGATCCTACTGGACTCTAGTGACTCACGGAGAGATCCAATCCACTGCCACAGAAGTGTAAGTAGCTCATAGGAGGTTTTCTCTTATGTTTTCACTTACTCTTCATTAACCTCTCCATGCTTTTGTCCCCAGCGAGGTCAACACGATGTTTGACATTGAGTGGCGAGGGCAGAGGGTGGCACTTAAAGCAAGTAATGGAAAGTATGTTTGTACAAAGAAGAATGGCCAGCTCTCAGCAGTCAGCGATACAGTGGGTAAGAGCTTTCACGGAAGCCACTTGAGGTTCAAGGCTGTGCCGAAGGTACAGCTTCATTGACCTATGCAAAAGAGAAAAGAAGAACAGTATTTGTCCCTCATTGCAGGTGATGATGAATTATTCCTGATGAAACTCATCAACCGCCCCATGCTGATCCTTCGTGGAGAGAATGGCTTTGTGTGTCACCACAAGAACTCCAACACTCTGAACGCAAATCGATCTGTCTATGACATTTTCTCATTGATCTTCAATGATGGCGCCTACAATATTAAAAGTAAGTGTTTCCATGTGTGCATGTCACACCATACTACATTTACGCATAACACATTCAATATATATCTGTATCTTGTTTTAATAGCTATTAAGCATCTTCTAAATCAATTCAAACAAATAGCTAACATGTAATCCACTGATATCCTTCTCCAGGTGTGAATGGAAAGTTCTGGTACGTCTCAAGCAGTGGCCTAGTGTGCACAGATGGAGAAAAGCCGGAGGACTTTTTCCTTGAGTTCCTTGAGCATGGACGCGTCGCCATCAAAAGCTCTGATGGCAAGTACCTTCGTGGAGACCAGGGAGGTACGCTTATGGGTGACGGTCCAACTGTTGATGTATCTTCTCTGTGGGAGTATTGATCAGGGTCCTCAAAGAAGAAGCAATAAAGTGAGGTGCAGGACCTGCTTCTATCAGCTCAAATGAAGAGGACTGAACGGGTAACATTTTCCTGCATGTTTTTATACTAGCTGCCAGGTGCCCAATCCCATGTTTTTTGTTGTTGTTGTTTTATTGTTTTTAATTGGGAAGAAGTGAAGACAATAGTAAGATACGTGTGGTTTTTACTGTAAATGTTAAATGTTTTGTCTTTTAAATGACAATGCCAACGTCAAATAACATATACTGTGTGAAAACGTGTCATTTCACAAATACAGAATAAGACAGTGATGTCCAAATTCGTTCAGACACATTTTGTTCAATATAGGAACAGTTAGAATCAAATATCTTTGAGGGCAGCCACACTGATCAGTCCATGCACAAAGGGAAATTTAACAACAGTGGTGGGATCACAGCAGCTGCAATGTTAAATAGAGCCATGGGCATAAATTGGGCAGGGAAACCCATATTCGAACTCGGCCTCCGTTTTTATTTTAAACTACACACATGTAATGTTCCATGACTGCATCTTGTTCAGTTGCTGGTACACAGAAATATAAACACCTGGCAAAGTATTCTGATAGTTCCCGCTACAGCAGGTGTCTCAATTATCACCTTTTGCCATGATGACTAACAAAGACTTACAAGGTAAAAATAATATCAGTGTCGCTGTTGCTGCTGGTAAGAAGTGTTGCTGCCTAACAAGATACATAAGGAACATTTAATCCTTCTGCTCCTGTGGATAAATAGAATGAATATCTCCCAACACTGAAAAAAAAATGTTGACGAATACTCTGTCTATCAAAACTGATATAAATCTGGCAGAGAAGGACACATCGGTCCTGAACAACATTCACAGATAAAGAAGTCAGTGTGGCTGCATTCTTATGTTAACTTATAGAAAACAAACAGGTATACTCATTTCTAGACACACAATAAACTTAATTTGGTTTAGGTGACTAGACCTTATTTGACTATATTTATCAGGATACTTCTATAATCTCTATCCTACTACTAATACTTCTGAGTTTGTTTACAGATTTCCAATGATTTCAATACTTTGACATGTTCTATTAGTGTGATCATTGACGTCACTCTAAGCAAATGTAATGCACCAATGTCTTTGAGGAAAGCTGATGGCTGGTGCCAATGGTGTTTTCATTTATCTTAATAGACCATTTACAGCTTCTATAAAAGCACCATATGAAGTAAATTAAGTGGACTGGAGCAAATAGACTGTACTGTCTCAGGCACCTCTGCAATGCGGCGCAATGTCCAAAAAGGACTTAACTCAGCATCACTGCAAACACTGAAATATGTTTTTGTGTATCTCATACAACAATACAGAGATAAGACATGTTCAGGGACAATGGATATTAGTAGAAATGTTATATATCCATATCAGTGCACATTTTGAGCAATTTGATGGACTATACGTCATTTTAATGTACCAGGTATGAACTCAGAAAGTGCTTCTCTGGTGTTCTGCCTAGGGGCCTTAAACCATATTGCACTCTATATCCCTTTATACACTGTTCTGATGTTCAGAGTTGGGTGGTAAGATTAGAAAATATTATGGATTTTAGATGACATATTTAAAAAAAAAAAAGATTTCTTACATAGATTAGGCCATTACATAATGAAGAAGCGTGTGTTTGAATACAAATCTTAAAATAATGCTTGTTTGTTTTCTGTCTTTTTGCCCACAGTCAGATGAGAAAATGTAGTGAATTTCTATTTCGAAGCGAGTGCTCGGTACACTTTGTGGTGTTCTTCTCCAATGTGTCAGCAAATTGCTACTTCAGACATGTTATGTTTCACTTTTTACAAAGCTAGGACATCTGTCTTCCCTCTGCGCCCAGTCTTTGTGCATGGCTAGGCTCAGAACATCCCACTGAAACTGATATGAATCTTCTCATCTGACTCTGGACAAGACAGCAAACAACTGTATTTCACAAAATGCTGGAGTGTTCCTCTGAGTAACCTACCAAACACTGCTTTTGTAAAATGTGATCCGTAGCCTCTAGTTGAACCTTAGCCAGCACAGCCCTTTTAAGGAGGACATTTTTTTTATTTCTATCTCACAGGGTTTCATTGAATTAATTATATTCTCCTGACACCCATCAATGGCTCCAACCAATCATGGTTGTAGTTCAGCAAATAGGACAACCTGAACCTATATACAATTTATCCTGTAGATTTGTGTCTGTTATTTACCAGGAAGAAATAAAATCTGCAATAGTTCAAATGAAATGTCTAAACCAGTGGTTTTGTAATGTGTGCAATTCACAATTGATATAGAGAGACATTTTAGAAAGCAGGGCCTAAAGGCTTGGTCACCTATGCATCCTGTATCAGCCCCTAGCAATATTTTAGAATGTATTTAATATAGATTTTTGTTTTCTGATATGATTTTTGAAAATGGTGATAACAATAAAAACATGACAATATATTTGTTGACTTTGGGACTAGAATGGTATGCAAATCTAAGAAAATACGAGTGAAATGTGTGATTCAGTAGTTCAGATGGTAGACCAATGGTTGAAACCTCGGCTCCAGCTGTCTAAAGTGTCCCCAGAATCGTCAGTTTAGACCAAAATGTCTGCCAAATTATTGTAATGTAATCGCCAGAACATCTGATTATTGTGACTAAGAACGTAAGTATAAAAAATTTGGTCTATTATTTGTCCATCAAGCAAACCACATAGCAACTTTACGTGATGCCAATCATTCACCCATTAATTTCACACGGACACACAGCAGTGACAGTGCTGCCCACTGAAACCAACGTCAAGTTCAGTGTCTTGCTCAAGGACACTTTGTCCTGAGGTCCAAAAAATGCCGTTGAGCTAATTATTCATGAAGTACATGAAGCATGTGATTTGTCACCCAAGCAAAATTAATTTTATTATTAATATTATAACCTTTGCTTTTATTGCGTTGTGTGAAAAAGCCGTTTTACATTTCATAATTTGACAGTAAATGTCAAGTTCAAAATATAACGGTCACCGGCCTCGTCTGGCACGTTGGCGAGTCTACATAAAGACGAGCGGTTGAACAGTTGACCCTCTGGTGTGGTCAGAACAACGCTCTTAAACTGTGGACATGACAGTCGACTTCAGGAGGAGCCCCCGTTACCATTCTAAACAACACTATTTGTTGTGGAAACCTTCAGGTTCCTAGGAGCCATCTTCTCCCAGTGCCACGATTAGACTTCAGGAAGTTCAGCCTGCAACCAAACAGGACAGGAACACACTTCAACAGACATGACTGCAGAAAACAATCATTGGTGCCAGCCTGTAATCCATCCAGCACCCAAACAAGCCGTGAGTCAGTAAATAGGTAGGAAGAATCACTGAAGACTCCCTGTACCTTGTACACAACCTGTTTTAGCTTCTCCCCTCTGCACAAAAATAACCAGACACAAGAACATTGTCTTCCCGAAAGCCCTCACTCTGATGAACACTTAACATCATAATACACTGTCAATAGCCCTAAACACCAAATCATCCACTGCTGCCATTACAGATTATAATTAAGCAGTCTTAAATGAAACCTTTTTTATTTTTACGAATAATCTGGCATTGTCATTATAAATCATACACGCTGTGTATACAGTGTAGAGACAATGTAATAAGTATATACTGTTCATAGTCATCCAGCCTATGTATATCAAGCCAGTATTCATTTCTTAGCACTTTTTGTATAGTTTGCAACTTCCAGAACACTCGACTTGCAATTGGACGTTTATTTTTTATTTTTTCATGGTTGGTTATTGAGTGTGATGCAAAATAATCTCGGTCAAATTCCCTGTCTGTGTACATATACTTGGGCAATAAAGCTAATTCTGATTCTGATATAGGCCTTTCCCAACAGGGCAGATTTTGGCTCAGTAGGCAAGGCAAGGTAATGAATAACTGATGACTATATCCTGACTATGATTCAATCTAGGTGTGCCGGCTCCAGGTTGCTGATATGCTGCTCTTTGGGGGACATTTAAATGGAACTGAGGAATCATTGCTTTTATTGCGACAGTATGATGATCTCACGATGCCCATTAACTGGTTAAAATAAAATTTCTGTATATGGCCATGACTATGTCAAGAAAATGATTAAAAAATGATGGTAACAAATGAACCAAAATGCTAAAATATACTCTCGGCAGCTATTTCCCAACTACTACACAGTCCAGGCTTGCCAGCAGTCATCCATAAATTCAAGATAGAGAGGACTCTTTGATCAGTGTTGTATTGCCAATAGGATTTTCCCATTCACTACACTGGATGGCAGTGTGAACCTCTCTTAGCTCATGCTCTGCTACAGTAATAGTCAGTGGCAAGTGCTGTGAAAGTAACAATTCCTGCTGCATCGCAACAAGCACAACACCTGAAAGCAACCGACTGTCCATCATCCGTTAAAACACTTTTGACAACTCTGCCATTTTAACTGGAACAGGCATCAGCTGTCCCTTGCAGTAAACAACACATATATGACCTAAAGAAAATAAGACATGATTTTGCAGTATGTATAGGAAGTCTTTCAGGTTTCTAGTCATCACATTTCTATACTATAATTTGTTTATGAATAACTAATATAGTATTTTTTTCGAAGAATTTCAGTCCACTATCTTGAAATCATATACAAACACACACTCTACACTTTTCTCAAGCCCAACACATTCCACGTGACACTTTGCCTCCTCTTGTTTAATTCTATAATTGCTCAGGCAAATGTTTTCTTTGAGCATCACAGCCCATAATTGCTCTGCTCACTAGCCCTGATCGTTACACACTACTCACTGAACTAGAGATGTTCTAACGGGTTTAATGTTACATAGATTAAGCTTTTGGCAGAGCATTTTAAATGGGCAACGTCTGCACCAATAATGAGAGTGGAAAAGATTTAAGCAAAGCAAAAAAAAAGAAATCGACCTAAATAAATAACCCTGAAACCTAATACCTTTTCATTGCCAGTATCAAGTAATAGGTGCATGTGTGAATCAGAAAAATGAAGATCTCTGGTGAGAATGGATGGCTAGAGGTCAATCTGTAGCACTCGCACAGATTTTCTCCTCTGTGTGTTGTACTGCAACACTGCCTGTAGCTAGTTTTGTTGGAAGGTAGGTTCGGGTCTAACATTAGACAGAAATCCAATTCTGATTTATTTGGGATATAAAGGCAAGTGCTTGTTTTAAACGCATGTGCTAGAACCCTTATCTTTTATGCAAATCACTTTTCAGAATACGTCCAACAAACTTCCAGTAACACACACACCAAACAAATACACAGAATGACAATGTTCACACAAGCATCAGTGTAGATGCATTGTGGTGCTTTTGGATTGTTTTTTGCTTTAAGAAATCTTCTCAAAGGAAATGGGGAAAAGTCAAAGAGTAGCACCCAAAATGAAGTCAGGATGGGCAGTTAAAAAAGAAAAAAGGATCAAAATCTATTCAAAACCATCTGTTTTATTCATTGCATTCTTCCTCTTGTTGGGCCAACATTATGTTTTTTGTTTGTTGTGCTAACACTTAGGCCTGAGCAGCTAGTCTCAAGTACAGCAGAACAGAGGTCTGGTAAACTCACTTCTTTCTAACACCGAATCCAAATCACTTTAGACAATTCATCAGATCACACAGCTTCCAGTGGAGTCACACAATGCTTCATACAACTTTTCTAAATATATGTTGTTGTACTCCCCAAGTGTAAAATCTGTGCAGGTCCCCTTTAAACTGTTAAGTGTTGGGCATGTCCCTGAACATTTCCTATTTCCCTTTTCTGCTACTTTATACTTCTAATCCACTACATAACAAAACAAATATTGCACCTCTTACTCCACTTCAGATTCAGACTAATAAAACAGATTTTAAAAATAAATGAAAATGTTTTATTATGGTTTAAGATAAGTCCCCACACAGAAATTTGCCAACGACCCAGAAGTATAGAAAGTCATAACCATTCTCTCCACCTTTATGAGCTGCAACATTAAAGTGATGTGCACATGAATGCATCAGTAATCGAAATATATATATATATATATATATACTTTTAAATTCTGTTTTGCTCACCATTGATCTCCCTGAGTGAATTTGAGGCAATGCATGCTCTGCATAAAATATGACTGTTGTGCAGTGCCTTTTGGGAAACTTCTCAAATGTACTGTTGTGCATATTGAGTACTTTCACTAGTATCCGGACATGTTATTCTGCATCCTTAACAACCATCTGCCAAAAACCTCTTCAACATAATGTCATCAACAAAAGTCAGACTGACAAATGATCAACAACAAACAACAACAACAACAACAACAACAACAAACCACACATTCACCCTTCAGATGTCCCTGGTCTCACACTTAATTTTTCAGCCAAATTTAAGATCAAAGATAATTTAACATCAGCTGCATTTTTACAGTCAGTCTGCCAAAACTGGGCCTTGGCAGTGCATATGAAAAGGAACAATAAAATGATTTTCAAAGAAAAAGCCCAAATGTCAAATAGAGTTTAACAATGTAGCTATACAAAATATTTTTTTGATGACCAGGAATTAGTATCAGTGGCAAACAAAATGATCAGGGATCTCTTAAAGATATATTGCTCCCTTTTTCTTTTGCGCTGATCCAATCCATGACTCTGATTCATGATATGATCCGAACCATGAGTATTATGATCCGTAGCATCATTGGTGCAGACTGAAGAGTCCACAGAAACACAAAACACAATCTAAGCTGAGTTGAAATAGACCAAGTTCCGCTTCAATTAGGATACAAAAAAAGAGCAACAAAACATCTTAAAGCCAATGAGCCCTGCTCCTACTATTACAGAGGAATGCTGCTCATGAGGCTCAGCTCATCTACAGTGCACAGACCTCTCACAAACTAGACCAGCCAATGTATAGCCAAAGAGAAGGATATCAAACACTGGAGATTTAATATGAACCTTAAAGTAAACATTAATGTTATTCAGTACATACCAGCTAAGAAAGAGGAAGATTATCTGGGCACTGCGAGCAACTGAAAAACAAATAAATGACCACAATCTGGCCATTGAAATTGGTTGACACACACAAACCTTCCAACCCAGAGTCAGCTTTGGCAAAGGGCAGAACTGGTATAAGGATAGGTTAACTTTGAACTTTTCCTACCTTTTGATGCTGTGTTGGTTCATCACGCTAGTCTTGCATCTTAATACTGCCTCCAACAGATGGAAATATCACGTGGCTGAGTCCCTTCCTCCTGCATTCTTATAATGAATCTGCAAAAACAAAGCAGATTTAGTGATCTATTAATTGCTCTTGGTAAGCTGTGTGCAAACTGTTGCAGCACAACATGAAAACAGAAAAACACGGCTGATTTGCTACTGCTTTCTCAAGGATCTTAGAGAGGAACGGAAGGTTAGATATAGGTCTATAGTTAGCCAACACCTCTGGATCAAGAGTAGGTTTCTTAAGAAGAGGTTTAATTACAGCTAGTTTGAAGGCCTGTGGTACATGGCCCGTTAGTAGAGACAGATTGATAATTTCTAATAAAGAATTGCTAATTAAAGGTAAAACTTCCTTAAGCAGCCTAGTCAGAATCGGGTCTAAGAGACAGGTGGAAGGTTTAGACTTAGAAATAGTTAAAGTCAATTGTTGAAGGTCGATGGGAGAAAAGCCATCTAAATATATTTCAGGTTCTACAGCTGTGGATCGATCGGTACTGGTTGAGGGCAGTAGATTATAATTTTTTTCTCTAATAGTTAGAATCTTATCATTAAAAAAGTTCATGAAGTCACTATTACTGAGGTTTATAGGAATACACGGCTCAACAGAGCTGTGACTCTCTGTCAGCCTGGCTACAGTGCTGAAGAGAACCCTGGGGTTGTTCTTATTTTTCTCTATTAATGTTGAATAATAGGCTGCTCTAGCATTATGGAGTGCCTTCTTATATATTTTAAGACTGTCTCGCCAGACTAACCGCGCTTCATCCACATTGGTGGAACACCATATCCTTTCAAGTTTTCGCGATATTTGCTTTAATTCGAGATGAAGATGTCAAAAAGGTCAGCTGTTGTGACAGAGCAGAGGTGAACCACAAACTGAGTTACAAGTTATTTCACACTGGGCAAAAGCTAAAGCAATCCTTTGCAGAGATAAAAATAAAATTCAATCACAGAAAGGTAAGTAATACTCACAAGCACTTCAAAAGAGTACATAATTACCTGTGCCTCAAAAACTCAACACTTTCCTCCTAAAATGGCATTGAGTTATTATTATTCCGATGAAAGATTTTGCAAATTTAGAGAGGTTTACAAGTGCAGTGAGGATACAAGTCTACTGTACCTATTTTGAGTGGTTATGTGGTGGTTTGTTGGAAAATGAAATGGCTACATTTGTAAACCCGATTGGATTCTTCATGACATATCTTGGCAAAACACAATCTATGCAGTATAATCCTGCTCAGATAGGAAACGGCAGTGGGAAAATCATACTTTATTTATAACGCAGAATACACAAAATTAAGAATTTACGAGGACTATGCAGCACATTGTGTCAAATAATAGTGTGTAGGTGTACTTTTTTGAGCCAATGCGTATGTGTGCTTTATCTCGTGGCATTATACTGGTACCACATCATCTGCCAAAGACATCACAGTGTAATACTCAAACATAGCAAACATCCTCCTGTGCACAGTTGCATTATTGACTCTCTCAAATTGTATGACAATATATGACGCACAGGGATGACATATATAGTGCCACAACAATCAGCCAACTCAACTCATCCACTTAAACTAGGAATTGATAAAAGTGAATGCCATTTGCAAGACAATCTGCAACTGTTTCCTATCACATCACTTGTGTAAGAATAAAGACTTTCTTTATTACTGTTCAAATAAGGCTACCCAATCTGACTATGTGAAATCTCCTCTGCCATCTTTTGGTGTGTGCCTTTTACGCCACATCAAAAGATTATCTTTACATTTCTGCAAAGGTAAACATAGCTCGATTTTCCAGTGAATACAGAGAATGGGTAAAAGCTGCTGCAGTCTGCAAGGAGACAGTGCAGGCATATTACTCATGGAGGACAACAACACCAAACATAAAGCTACACAGGGAAAAAAGTATCTGAGTCCAGACCTCAGTTCAATTGAGAATTGTTTGCAGTACTTGAAATTGCTTTTCACTCAGTCCCCATTCAATTTGACAGAGATTGGGCATTTTTATAAGAAATAAAGTGGGAAATGGAGTATCTAAAATGTGCAAGCTGATAGACCTATCGTTGTCCACGCCACAGACTCCAGGATGTGATTGTTGTCAAAAGGTGCTTCTACTACACATTGGCTTTAGAGGGGTGCATGCTATGCAATGCAAATTGTTTGATAGTTTAACTTAATTTACATCGCTTTGTTTACATTTGAAAACCTAAGACTCTTTTTTTTTTCGTGTGTCAGTGACAAAATAAAGCATAATGACTTCGACAAGAGTTCAATCGCAACACATATGGGATTTTGCTGAGCTTTAAATTGCACAGCGTCAATTATCTGAACTGCCCCACCCACAGGACCCTACCGGTGAGACAGGTGTCTAGAAGTGCCTGCTCATAAAGTACAACACTTAACTATGTTTAAATGATTTTTTGTTGCAACCACGATGCCATGCTAACCAACTTCTAAATAAATGTGATTATCTTTTAAGCCAGGTGCTTTATTATTTTCTTATGTCGCAATGTGCTTAACATTACATTTGAAATGTATTTGCTAAATCTGTTTATATATATATATATATATATATATATATATATATATATATATATATATATATTTTTTACCTCTTGGCTTGGAACAAATATGTCTCATTTTACACCAGCAACCACTCTGAAAATAGTCTCCAATTAAGTTACGTTAAAAGTCAAGTATATATCAGATAACTAAACCGGGACCGGATGTGGACTAGTTTGTATTTAAAAAACAAATGTCAAGCGCCCCCATCAAACCTGTTTCGCTATCGGGGTTTTATTTTGGAATTCCGCACCGCAAGTGTGATTTTTCATTTTCTTAACTTGACTTTGTGGATCAATCCAAGAGCACTGTACCTTTAGGCTTATCAGTGTGTTGTAAACTGGTGGCGTGCTCGATATGTACCTGCCTTTTATTCTCTTATTTATTTTTTTATTTATTTTTTTTCCTCTTAAAGTGAAAAATTACGGGAATACGTTTTGCTCAGTTTCCATCCTAAACTAGGTTTTAGGACCGGGATTGTCATGGAGAACCAGCACCACGGGGAGGGGAGAGCTTTTACGCATCGCACATCTTTGCGCGTCAACACAGGATACAGTCAAAAAAAATATAGAAACTGCACAGATTTGTTGAGTAAACTGCGCTCTGCGTTAAGGACTGTATAATGACTTACGGACTGGTGGTTCTCACTTCTGGGTTTACAGGTTTGCTCAGCTTCAGCCTCCTCGCTGTGGCTATTGGGACCGATTACTGGTACATTATCGATGTGAATAAACCCAACTGCACAGGTTCCGACGACCTGAGTTCCCATTCTGGATTGTGGAGAATCAATGAAGGTATTTCAACTCAACTTAAGCCTACATATTATAGTATATAGTTTGCATGAGTGTTTATTCAGAGGGTATAAGTGTCTATAATAAAGGATGGTGTGTTAGCTGTAATGAATTTGGATGCCACCCCTAATTTTTCCAGCATAACTTTTGCGCTGCTTTTCACATGGGGTGGTTTTTGAAAAGCCTTTGTCATGTGGCAGTAACACTGTTGTGCGTAAAACACACAGTCAATATCCATCATTGACTGTGTCTTATGTTGTAAATTTAAAAAAAATCGATCTACTGTCGATTTAATGTGAAGCCATTAAGATGGATTATGTTGAAACATAGTTCATTGTCAAGAGGTTTCTCTCTCATTCTGCTGCGTTACCATGTTCAGTGACAGCATCAGGCTAAGGCAGAAGCTATATTTACCGTCATTTATTCCTCATCAATTCATTGTTAGGGTGGAAAAAACTGATTGCAGTAAATCTTATTTGTGTGATACTAATGCCAGGAAGAGGTGAGATGTCAGTGCTTTTAGCTTGGAGAAATAAATGACACAGACGGGCTATGTGCTGAATTATTAACTCCCCTTGCGGTTCTTAATGAACCACAATGCAATTATAGATCCAAACCCTATTATCGGCAGTTTTTATAATTATATATTATATTATAGCTTCTGATACCCCTCCCATCTGTATCAGCCCCTGTAGATTGCAAAGTGTTTCTAAAGGATCTTATTTGACACAGATGGAACATAATCTGCACAGTTTGAGGTCCCAGATGTGTCTAATCTGTTGATGTGCAATTTACAGTAAATTCCAAGTAATGAGACAAAATAATATTTGAAGATCTTCAAGCAGTGCACCTGTGGCATAAAGGTGGAACATGCACTTACACAATTGTTGTTATATTATCTACTGCACTGGCTGAGCTCACAGAAGCAGCGACTCAAGCTTTATCCTGCGCAGAGGTGCAAAATTGTCGAACATGCAGGGGTGAGAACATATGTGTCATATAGAGATGTCTATAATTGGTTTGATTAATTCAAGCTTGCATTGTGTTGAATTTCTAAATATATTGACTTTTTGTACAATTGTAGGATTTCAAAAAAAGTGACAGCTGGCAGCAATTTTCTTGTCCTACAGCTCTGTCAACACATCTTGTCATGCATAACCTTTTCCCCCAATATTTTCAGGAGCAAACATGAGATCAGTCATCCCATCTTTCACTGCAAATATGTCCAGCCTGTCAGAAGTGGAAAGGCACCTTCTTGGTGAGTGGTATTGTTTATCTACCGGCGTGGGAGGTGATGATGAGGTGGATTTAAAATAATAGGTCAGCGATTTCTTAGAAAAATAATTTATAGTTGGCTGCTGAAGAAATTACATTCACATGTAACAGTATGCTGTCAGAAAATCCTATCCAGAAGATGTACATTAAACAAACATGGACATTTTTGCAAAGGATAGTGTTTTCTGAAACATTCCCTGTTTGTAATGAAATACAGTAATACATTGTTTGTGACGGAAGCTATCTTAGGCAAGTTTCAACACTCCAAGATCTTCATACCAAATTGACAATGAAGATGGAAAACATGGCTCCCTGGATGGTAAAAATCAATCTGAAAGTCCCACCTGCTTCTGCAAATGGTTGCAGTATATCCAGCTGACTTGTAGTTAAAGGGATTTCTCGGGTGTTTTGAAGGGGGGTTTGTGTGAGGTACAATAGTCAGTGTATTACCTACTCTAAATGTAGGTAATACACTGGGGCACGCCCCGTTTGGAGAAAAGGAGTACCAGCATGGGCGCAAAGCAATGCCGTGGACTGGGGCAGCAGAAAACATATTTTAGACACGTAAACTATCTACCTAAAAAGAAGCAGACAGTGCTAGAATTTTTTTGGGTATGCTCGAATGGGTGTACAACCAACATTATCAAATATAAAGTATTTGTCTATGGTATTTTATTAAAGATATTCTCAATAATTACCCACAAGGTAGGTGACCAATAAAGTAGGTGACTATGACACCAACGCTACAGGCGCTTCAGTCAAATCATCCAATCATCATACTTATGTTTTATGATTGTGCACCAGCGAGTGAGCCTTTTGGTAAGAGACCAGAGATTACTGCTCAATGAATGCAGGCCAAGCCAATAAAGCAGTGGGATTCATAATTGCACTTTAAAATCTTAAAGCACACTAACCAATGTGTGTTTCTGAATGTGTTTGCAGGCTTGCACAAGGTGGTGGTGATCATGTTGCCCCTCAGCCTGGTCCTGCTGGTGTTCGGCTGGGTCTTTGGACTTGTCAGCTCCTTGGCCTGCAGTCCCAACTTGCTGGCTGGATCAGCATCATATGTTCTCTTCTGTAGTGAGTCCACACAGATACATTTTTTTCTGAGCTTGTGGCAAGTACGCATGTTTTGCATCTAGGCTGTTCTGTAGCAAACCTTTTGCTTTGTCATGTCAGTGTGTAAGATGTGTGGTTAGGGCTGGGCAATATGGCCGAAATGAAAAACAGCCCAAGAAAGGCTTGTGTAAGCGGCACATTTTCCAGATACATGTGCATTGTTGTGTCTTAACTACACAGAGAACCATGAAAATGTAATTTAAATTCCTCCCTTAACTTCTGGTTTACTTCTGACTTAAGGCAACTGCTTAAATATAATTTATACCTAATAAGAAACCTGCAATTAGTGTTGTATGAATATTATATCTTGCAGGTGACTGGAGCAGACTGTTGTCTGCAGAATCTGCAGCTACATAATAAAAATCTGTGTAGACATTCAAAATCCCATCTGACTTGAGCCGACTTAGGTAATGATCTTTTGCTAACACTGTTAATAAAAGTACGGCAAGTGGGAGTTTATAAGGAAATAAGGAGAAAGACACTTTTAAACTTGTTAGAGCTTACTGTGCAAGACTTACGTCTCTCTATTCATCAGTTTTTTTGCATTGTGTGAAAAGACAAGGCATGAATGATTAAAAAAATGTCTCAGATGCAATTAAAGTAGCACAACCAACTGTGAGAGATTTGACCCCTATATGCTAAATCACAGTTTTGACACCAATTACCAAACACTACAATGCTGTAGAACAGTGTGAATTAAAACAGTTGGTAGTTATAATATACTGACACATTTTCTGTAGAAAGCCAACATTTAGACTGTTTAAATAGAACTCTGGTGCGGTTCAACCCTGATGCAGTTAGTTTGGGTCGAGACACGGTAATCGACTTTGTTGCGTACCAAAACAACTTCTGCAGAAGTCCCATGTTTGCTGAAGAGAACATACAGAATATACTAAAACAATATAGTTTATAAGGTAATGTGGGCAAAACTGTAGGAGAAGGGATTTAGATCATTAGTAGGTAATCAGTCGATCAACGAGAAAATATCTTTGAAATCAGTATTCTAAAGTCTGCTTCTCCCTGCAAAGAAGTGGCAGCTATCGAGATGGAAAAAGATAAATTTGCTTCTTAAACATGCACCTGAGCAATTCAATTTCTTTACCAACTGGTCTGCTTTAATTTGTGCATTGTGAAACCCAGCACACTAAATAGAAAAAGACCCCAAAAGTATTTTCACTCCTATTCAGACTAGCCAAAGATACTTTGGCTGGTAAGGCTCCCTTAGACACCACATCAAAAAACATTCTCCCTATGGAAAAGGACATAGTTAACAGCATTGAGCGCAGCATGTGGAGTGATTGCTCATTATGATAAAGTGGCACAAAATTGCAGAAGAGCTTTTCTTGATAGAAAATTCAGAAAGACTTTCCCCTCGAGTCATTACTTAATGCTCTCTACTTTTGTTAGTCAAGTTCATTGGATATATTCTGGCATATCCCGATAATCATTGGCAGTCAAATCATATACAACATCTTCCTTAAATGTTATGATATAAAAACATGAGGCACAGCCTAAATCTTTGATGTACTACAGAGTTTGTGTGTTGGTGGGATCGGTCCACTATGTTGCTCCAGACTGAAATATCTAGTGGTGGGATTGACATAAAACTTTGTAAACACATTTATGTTCCCCTAAGGATGAATTGTAATAACTCTGGTGAGCATCTTGCCATGCTAAATTTAGCATTTAGCTCGAATAAGTGCCTCGCAGGGAATTGTTGTAGCCTTAAAATTATAATTTCTAATTTGCATACCTCAATGATGGCCTCAAACATAACATCAACCTTGAAATAATTCACATACTTTTGAATCCGTCCATAAGAAGTATTGAATGCTCTAAAATAAACAAAATAATAATAAATAAACCGGTTTGGTCCAGTAGTAAGGAGACCTGCTAGTTCCTTAAAGGGCAGTAAAAGGACATCCTCTCATCAGCAATACAGTAACAGAAAGATTATTTTTTTCTCCATATTGTTAGGGGTTCAGCTGTTAGCTGTCAAAATAAATAGAATATCCATCAAAGAATGCATTTGAGGTTGTATGAATCTTTCACAAAAGTAGGGGGTCTTATTACTGTTCATATTCTGCCATCTCTGCTGACAAGTCCAGCCTCCCAGACTGCTAATTTCATATTTTGCACCAAATGGCCTGTCCACATCTCTACATCAAAAGACCTGCAAGCAACCACTCTCTCCCACTTTCAAAACCACCTTTGATACTCGGTGAATTAGGCACTAGCACTGGCCCAGTGTTGAGATACATCCACACTAGTGAGAGTTAACACTAGCATCTGTATACCTGTATACACCGTATTTAAATTGACGGTTATCATCGTACACATTGGCTTATGTATGGTATTGAAATATACTGAAAAGGGAGTTTATGTGTGTGTTAAGGAACAGACAGGAGCTGCACTGTCACTCACCTTCAGTATATGTTAATCGATTTAAAAAGCTCACTGATTATGTTATTTTTCATTTAGTTAATTTACCATGCTATTCCACATGTTATTATAATAATTATTATTTTATTAGTAGTAGTATTCATAATGATATACTATAATAACACTACACTGACATGGGTTTTCTCAGCAAGCGTTAATTATTCTAATTCAATAAATGATACATGTTTTATAAGTGTAAGTTTAACTCTTTGTACATCCAAAGGGTATCAAGAGTTAAAATGAAATTGCTACACTTTACTTTACATTTCAGATTTCTTTTTTATAAACATTGAGTGTAACAAATCTTTCTGAACACCAAAAGACTGGCAAAGTAAATTTTATTGTACAAAGAACTGTAAGAGGTCAATTTGTTAAGTTTTACAGGTATTTCCGTTCCCCTAAAACTACATGAGGATATACATTAAATAAAATCACAATGTGCACAATGACAATAGTCAAAACACAAATTAGACCAGTGAGAACAAAGGAACAATGTGTAGGCCATCATCTGAACCATATGCAATTTTCAAACAAAAGGTTTGTAAATCTGCAATATCAGCTTTAATAACATCCTTATCTTCTCCATCTATTACTTTGTGTGCTTAACAATGTTCACTGAAATTGTCAATCAGTAGCTTAGAAAACAAAGTAGAATATCAATCACAATAATTTTCTGGATCTTCGACATGGATGCATCACATAAACACAAAACTACACGCAATGGGATTTATTTCTGTAGAATAGCAAACTATTCACTAATCTATACTCACATGGTTGTGCCCAAAACAAACCTCTCCCTCTGTCTTCAGGTTGGGATCCTCCCGTAAAAGACAAACCAAAAGCCTGCATAAAGAGAAGTACGTAAATAATCGTACTTGCAGACCAAAAGTCCCACTGTTTTGCCTCTGTACTCTGTTAATTATGCACAGTTCAAATATCAAAGAAGCTTTCTTCTCTTGCACTGCTTCAGATAACTGTTTGCCTTGTACTCCAAGACATCCTGACCTCATGCCTTAGTCAGCAAAACATCGCACCATCTAGTACCACAAGAGAGGCAATAGACGAGAAGTAATACTTTTTTTCAGATCCATTAGAGTTAGATTAGATAACATTCATTTGTGAGCACATGAAGACAGCTTCAATAATGAACATTTTTCTACCTCATTTGTTTCCATACATTGGAACGCAACATTAAAGAAACCGCTGAAGCCTCTTTTGCAGCCTCCCACTCAGACTTGCTTGTTCCAGGATGATCTGGAACTCCCTCCACTGATGGCAGTTGCCATTTCTGTGCTACCCCCTCCTCTACTTCAAAAGCAGGACAGGTTATCAGGGGAGGAACAGAAACCTGAAAAGTTAAATTAATAGTTCGGCATTTTGGGAGATGTCGTCATTCGCTTTCTTGCAAAGAGTTGGATGGGAAGATCAAAAACTCTGGCATCTGTCCATTATGTATGAAGTTCTGGTGTTACATCAGAGGCTCCGTCCCATTCATTAATGCCCTTTTGCCAAAAGACAATCCAGTCAAACAAATTTCCCTCTGGCAATGATTGGAGGTAATATCTTCCCCAATGAACACACTTACAATTCTTCTAGCTTCAGTCAATTACATTTAATTGCCAAATAGTTTTTATTTTTAAGAAATACTTAATACTGTTTTCAAAAATGAAAAAAAATGTATCAATTACTAGCTCTGCGTTACCTTGAACATTTAAAAGAAACAGTTTTTCTTGCATTCATCCACGTTGAACAAAGAACCAGAAAAGGGAGAAAACTCTTGCACTGCCTTCCAAATCGCATAGTTTCTCTTTACTTTTAGTACATACTGCAGCTGCCCTTACAAAGTGCTCACTGTTGCATATAGTATGCATTCAATTGGGAAATGCTACTTCGTCGTAACAGTGCACCTTTACCTTCAAACTTCTTGCTCGTATATCCACTGAGCAGAGGATCATGGGTCAGAATAGCTAGAAAAACATTCTGTTTGGCGTACTGCAAAATGTGACAGGATGTAAAAAGAAAATGAGAAAAGTCTTGATGAATTCAACTAATAACAACAGCAGCTCTTGCAGTATAATTCAAGTCTCAATAATCCAGCCGGAATTTCAGTACTTACCAACAAATGCATCTTCGCTACTCGTTCGTTTGAGTCTGGACTTGTCCAAAAGGTTCTCAATAGTAAGGTTTTAGAGAAATTTTCTTCAAAAATTCATGTTTACACTGGTGAGTAACTGAGATATTAGTGTGGTATCGGGGGTATCAGACAGCACATGAAGTGCAAGGGAACTACGTACCGTCAAAGACTACATACAAAATGCATATACTGTATACGTAGAACTAAAGATGAAAGCTTGACCATAGGAGCACTAATCAACTGCAATGGGCACCTGAGTGCAAGAAAACTGTGTTCATGATTTGTACTTTCATTAAGTCTATGTGAAAAAAAAATTCTATAGCCCTCTATTAAATGGAGGTCTGCAGAACCCGCTGTGCCGCCTTGCACTGTTCTTGACATTTGTAATTGCTGACCTTTGCTTCCTTCTCTCTGACTATACTATACCTGCGTGCCAATTATGCACACTATATGGTATACAACGATTAGTGATGAACTGGTTCTAACTGCACAGCATTGTATTTCTGCATCCCCTGGTGCCACACTAAAGGTCAGTCTGAATGGGGCAGTGGTGACTACAAGGCATTTAAAGTGTAAGAAGTGTAAAGAAACCACAGTTTCCTCCTGTAGAGTAAATTATTACATTTAGAAGCACCTGGCTGGAATAATTTGTATTTGAATGAGACAAAACGGCTTTAAATCTTTAATGCTTTAAGGTAATACTAATGTGTCTCATTAATGTGCTTAAGTCTGTATTATCTCATGGCATCCATTGAGTTAAGTGAAGACATTTATGTTGGAAAATGATTATTTGCCTATGAATACATTATCACCTTAATGACCTAATTGTAAAAACCAGTTAAGTATTATACATCATGGCAATTATGGTGATTGATTAGACAGAACAAGGATCTAATTCCAAGAGAATTCATTACATTCCTCAAGATGTATCATCCATGTTACAGGTACACTGGAATATGTACGTAAGGTTTTGTTTTTCCAATGTTGCCATCTGTTTGTTTTTGGGCACTAACAGGTCTTTTTACCCTCACGGGGGTCAGCATCTACATCAAATACTCAAACCTAGCCATGGAGGAATTCGTGCAGATCGTTTCCCCAGAGAACCTCGCCCATGTGAACGTGTCCTTCGGCTGGTCCTTAGCCACAGCCTGGCTCTCCTACAGCCTGGAGGTGGCCACCGGCCTGCTGCTCCTGCTGGCTGCCAGAATAACTCAGATGAAGGGACGCTATGACTCTGGTGTAGCCATCGCCATGTTATAGAATGATGTTATATGATGCCCAAGTGAATCCAAAAGCCCACAGGACAGTATTATATTTGTGTTGGTACCATCAACGTGTCAAGGGCCAAGGCAACAAAGTGCAGATGCAAGCTGGATTTAGGTAACTGCAACCACAGATACATCGATGCTGAATGAGTGACGCCTTTCATCCTCCCAGTATAATTTTCTGTCCATTGTCCCAGTCCACAATGATATTTTAATTGTGGCCATAGAAACGGAACAACCAATCATAGTGTAATAAGTGTAAGTTTTTTGTTTTTCAGTCCTTTGATGCCATATGTGTATATATATATATACCATATATCTGGCCGTATGTGCAGTATGTATAGCTGATAAAATTGTCTACAGGTCTGTAAGAGTTTATGGGTCACATTTAATTCAGTTGTAGATTTTCTGTGAGATGTGTCTTGAAAAATGCTTCTTATTTACCAAAAGCAGGTTTGTTTACGACCCAAATTCAAATTCACTGCCCTGCAAAATGAACGCAGGCAAAACAAGAAGTGAAGCTGTATGGGATTTGGTTTTTTTCACACGTGCTATATAAAATATTAAAAGGGGGACTTCTGCACCTCCTCTTTGTATTGCATTTAAATATTGTTCACATCAGTGGATCAGAGTATTTCATTCAAGCGAAAACATGGCTGATTCTGCAGCCGATAACCACCAGTCAATGGAGCCACCTAGACTCTAGCACCCAGTCAGGACTGGTATAGTTTCTCGTATTTCATGATATAAAAATCTGCTGCATTGTTGATTGTTGAATGAGAAAATTTGTATTTCACAGCATTTTAAAAGCAATTAGCATTTGGCTGATGTAGAAGTTGAGGCAATGTTATAGCTTGTGACCTTAAGAGAAATGTTAGGTTGTGCCTCCTACTTTTAAACTTACATATACATTGCTATAACCACCTACTGGTAAACACATTAATCATGGAAAAAGGGATAAAGAGAAGTGCACTCTTGGGGATCCTGCAAGTTGTTTTCAGTAAAACAGAATACCTGCACATGTTGCTGCATGCTTTGCTATAGTTAGAGACTTGATGTTGTAATATATGTCTGTGCTGTCCACTTCTAGGAATGAGACTTCTCCTCTCTGCTCGCTGGTAAAAAGAGCAAATACAACATTTAGCACTTTGCATAGCTGTTTAAATGTATCGTGGTGTCGTTCCCTTCTCACAATCGTAACAAACCATACTCATGCTTTCATAACTGAACTGTTTAACTTTATATTGTTAACTGTGGCAGAAAATCAATTGAACATCACTCCAGCTGAAATGTGAATGCATAGAGACAGTACGTAACAGAAAAAAGCCACATTTATCAAATGCTTTTAAATGTCTGTGACACACTGTAATCAAATTGTAAAAAAAATGTACTGAAGATTTTTTTGTTGTGAGACAATAAGATCATCTGAAACATCCCGAATGTGTTCTCACTCATGAACTTTGTTTTTTATGTGTTCTGTATACAATACAGTGTTGTCTACCTACACACAGTGCCTTAGGTTTAATTGGGACTGCATGCCTCTGAATGTAAATGAAACACATCAGGAGTCAGACCAGAGGGGAAAGCACTTGTGTTGAGAATTGCAAAAAGAATACCTGAGACTTCAGAAATGTCTGATCAATATGTTGCAACAGAGGCCATGTTGGTGATATAGTGACAACAAGGGCTTCCTAACATTCAGGGCATTCCTGCCTTTTATGCTGTAAAATGTGAGAATGTGCTGATATATAAAAGAGGTGACAAAAGAGAAGCAAAGCAATGTGAAATATTCAGGTTACACAGCCTCAGAAACAGACATTGGAAATGTTTTCTTTGTCGGAAAAAAAAGATGCATTTAAAAGGGTACTGTATTTGAAATAGTGAGAAATATGGAATGTACAAAAAAGCATATACAAAGAAAACACAATTTTACAGGAATTTCTCTATTATTTACTAGGACAACGGATGTTTTTGTTGACAGAAAAAGGTTTAGGAGTTGCAGGCCAAAATGTGAGGTGCACTTTTGACTGATCGTTTTTAAGAAGAATTTTTGCCCCTTAGATGTGGACCTGCCACACTTCTCTGCACTAATGTGGGAAAGTAGTGCATAGTATTTGCTAAGGATGAGCATTAAAAGGTGTGCTTATCTTTGCCTGAATGTGATTTGCTGCGTGATTTAATGTGCCGCAGCCAGTGAATCAAAATCGAAACCATGAAACATTGTGTCCACTCAGCTGTTTGTGTGGCAGCTACCTGCCCGGTAATACCGTCTCAGATGGAACAGAGAGCAGAAAGCCATAAAGGAAGGACCAAAGCACCGCAGCTCAATCTCGCAGCCCTCTTTTCATATATAAGGCCTGCTGAAATCCCATTAAACTTTTATTGAACATAATAAGTCAATCCACTCTGGTAACACCAAACTTGGTGCTAAGCCATTACTCTTTGGTTTGTGCCCTTGTCCTTGACAGAGTGAAGTAATTTTGACTTGGACAACCTCTAGGCTCTTGGTTTTAAGAATTTATTGAAGAAACACAACCTGCTTTCATCAGAACTCCTTTCCTCGCTCAAAATCTGTCCTTGGGCAACTCCCAAACATGCAATCACTCAATACATGTATAAATCAATGCTCTTGTTTTGTGAGATGGCTTTCAGTTGTGTTTGTGAAATATCTTTTTCATGAGTCTTAGGCTTTTTGACCAGGAAAAGAGCCTTTTGAATGTATGTGAAACCATGCTTAATTATGCTTTCAGCTTCCCTGTGTGATTGTTCAAACACAACCCTCTATGGGCGGTGGCTGACATAATATTTTCCTTACACACATTGTGAGAGCTCATACAGTCAACTGGACCCTAATGTGTTCATGGGTTTATTATGTGTCATTAACATCAGCTCTTTCTTTCAAAATCACTCACACAGATGTTAGAGAAAACTGAACATATCACTGAGTCAATGGCAACAATCTGTCCATCTGAATGTAAGAGTAATGAAGGAGAATCTGTCCTTGTGATGTGGAAAGCCATGTATTAATGGAGTGTCCTTAAATGAAAGCACGTTCAAGAACAGCAACAATGAAAAAGATTAATTTATTTAGTAAAGGAGGATTTTAGATGAATTGGTCCATTCCAAGTTCTGACTCTACAAGGTTTTTTTTTTAATCAGAAAATGTGAATTAATGTTTAACAAGCTCAAAAGGGTTGCGAACTCACATCAACATTGACAATGTTTTTGCTTATTTTCATTTCAAATGAAATGCTAGAAAAGATATTGAGCTGCTATAGGTGATGAGATTCAGGGGGTTCACAGAGATTGCAAGGATACGACTATGTTTCATGTGTAATCCTAAACCAAGATAAAACTATAAACTGAAATCCTTACATGAAATGGTGGAGTATACTTTAGCTGAAATCATAGAATAACTGACCCCTGAATAGGGAACTGAGCATTTATGACTCAAGGATATCCCTCAAATATATGTTGTATGTTATATATTCTTACTGGAAAAGAAGAATGAGTGTGTCAATCCAACCTCACACACTCTCCTTCAAAGGCAGCCTGATGATTAATCATTTTATCTCATTGTTCTGATTAAGACAATCTTTCTTCTCTGTTGAGGTTAAATATTTAACCTCTCTGGACACTTCAGCACATCGCATTCATTCGGTTTGGAGGTGTGTGGAGCCGATGTCTCAGGATTGAGTGGTTTCATAAACCGAGGAGGGACTCAACCCCCGGAGGAACGTGAATAAGATGTTTTTTCTCATACCTGGGAAGCACTTGAAAAGTTAATTAGACCTGTCCCTTGCTCAGTAAGCACCAGTAGTAATGGCATCATTCTAAAAATTGAAGATGTCATGGGTCTCATGTTCATTTGTTTCCTGCAATGAAAGTGATGAAATGGGAGGAGCTCACACAGGAATACATGCGTAAATCAGAGAGGACTGAACTAAGATTTAAAGCATGTGCCGAATATGAGGACTTAAAGAAAATGCTTGATCTCTTTTTCCAAGCAAATCTTGAACAGTTAGAAATTGTCAGGCAGGCCTTAAAAATGTAACCAGTGTCACATAGTTTCCATGCTTTTATATCCAGGCTTGAATTAAAATCACTCAAAATAATTAAATTATATTTTTAATTCCCGTTATGTGTCGAAATGTTTTCAGTGATGTTATTACTTGCAGCCACACAACCTATTGTAGTACCGCGTACATTCATCTGATTTCAATCACTGATGTTCATGCAGATCTGAATTCCATTTATTGTATTGTTGTGTTTGGTTTGTTTGAAATTACTATGAATTATTATTGACTCTTTTACAACCATATTTTGTGCCAAAAAATGAAGAGAAATAGCGTTTTTCTCTGTAGAATTACACTTCCAAACATGAGTTAGCTAAGTTGATATGCCTATTTGCCCAACTTCTTCCTGTAGAGTAAGAGCAAAGGTTTCGAGAATGTTTTGAGTATCTGAATGTGGGTATTAATTCAATGTAACACCTTTTAAATGCATTGAACAGACTTTAGTTAAGTTAAATGATGTTCTTACAGCTTTAAATGTTAAGGCTTTAATGTTGCATTGTTGTTATTGTTGACATTTGTAGTACTGAAGTCTTGCATCATGACAATTTATTGATGAAGACCTGTGACGTGACTCGGATTGGAAAGCTTTAAAAAAACAGCGGACAAAAGTAGAGCAAAACATTTCAATTATTTCAGCTGAGAGGGAAGGGAACTGGAAAGCTTCCCTAGTGGGTTTGGACATTGTAAAGAGGATGGAAGCAGAGAGGAATTATATGAATAGTAGGGCGGATCACATACTCTCCTCACTGAATAGAAAAGTGCCAAATCCTGTTGATGAAAGCTGCACAATCAGCCATGACCCAAGAGAAAGGAAAATGGAGACAGGTCAGAGAGAGGACACAAATGGCTTTATTTTTTTCTCCACCTTTGTCACCCTCTCTCTTCCACAATCCCTGCCCTACTGGGTTCATTTCAGTGGACAGTGACAAATTGTTCCTGCTGAAGCTTGATCTATTCTTATCTGCACAGCGCAGGTTTCTTCATAAGCGCTTCCAAATTACCAGCAACTGCAGTCCGTGTGAACCTAATAAGGTGAAATGAAGCCAACAAATAATTCAAAGAGGGACTGAAATAAATTGTCAGTGAGAAAACAGGCTTTATGTCTTCCTGCTGCCTGGAAACATCAAGCAGGGTAGTTGCACCAGCTGTAATAGCGTCATGCCTTCTAGAGATATAACCCAATAAGCCATGACACACATGGCCGCTAATTTGATTCAAGACACCACCTGAATCCTTATGACACTCTCTGCCTAAGCTTATATAAACCCATGAAGCCACAATATTGTGTTTTTCTCTTTGTCCTGGCGGCCCCTTAAATATTTGTGGGAGGTAGTCCTCTAATAGGTAGATCTGCGGTTCGATCGAATGCATGCCAAATTGTCCTTGGGCAAGATACTGAAACCCAAATTGCTCCAAAAGACCATTAGTGTGAGTATGTGTGTGTGAGTGTTTGAATGAGCATTTAGATGAGATCCTGATGGGCAGGTTGGCACCTTGCATGGTAACCACCGCCATCAGTGTTGACAATCAGCGTAAAGTCAGGTCTAGAAAGGTGCTCTATAAAGTCCTTTAACCAAACAATTATCAATCATCATTACTGCAGTTGATGCTCTGATTAGACCACAGTGTGTTGCAAAGGAAGCCAAGAAGTCAACCACAACCAAAGTTAATCGGTAGAAGAAATCAGCTTGTTCTCCAGATTTAATAGCTGTGAAGATTTTCGGCACAATTACAATTCTTAGCATTATTGATTAAATGACTAAATGTTTTGCACCTGCATCCCTGTACTCCAAACAAGACGAGTTCTCCACAGTAGCTTTAACAAGCACGCATGTACGGTAGCAAAACAGTTTACACGTTTTCACCAAAGCTCTTACTAACTCTGTCTGCCATTTGGTGCTGGGCAGGAACAGGGAACGGTTTCTGCAAAAAACATTTGCATGCTTGTTGTGAGCCATGAAACCAAATCAATCAGCTGAAAGAGGCTCATAGAGCTGAGTGGAACTGCAGAGTTAAGTAAAAATTCTCAGTGGATTTTTGAAACATTGATTAAAGCGGCATTAATATAAACAACTAACCCAATTGAACCTCTTGATTGTGTCAGAGGAATAGGGATCATCAAAGTTATTATGATTCATCCTCTGGGGACCATGAATGTCTACTCTAATCCACCGTCATCATGGCAGGATAAATAAACTTGAAGAAATTGCCATTTGTATTACTACCGGTTCTAGTATTATGGTGTCGTGCAGTTGTGGGTGTGGTGTGGTTTGTGGTGATGCCTTACACCAGCAGAAGCTGGTACGCAAGCTCTGAGCATGAAGGGAGGGGTTCATCTATTTGTGACAGTCACGTGATCTAGTACGCAAAAATTCAGAGGTGCACAACCAAGCGCCAAGACCACTGCGGGCCGTATGCGCACCACGCACAGGCCATGATTACGTATAAAAATGAATTGAAAATTGAATTCTTATTTCCACCATAAACTGGTCATCAAATGCAGTTTGATGCTAAAAAGTTCTGGGTGACTGAAATGTAGCATAGGCACATAAACATCCTCATTGAGAATGAACCCAGAGGTAAATGTACCACAAATGGTTTCTTTGTGGTAAACAGGAGCTAACCCGACTATTATCACAAACTCAATACACATGCAGCCAGCCTGTAGGCAGGTAATTAATAATCCAGATGTCACATAGTCACATTGATCCAACCCTCCTCCTCCTGAAGTAACCGTCCCTGGTGATATCACATAATCCACTAGGTGTCAGGATTCGCCTGTTCTCTGTAAGTCACACTGCACAAGCTGGCCAAAAAATGATGTCTTTGTTCATCCAAATACACACTTTTATCATGCCGTCACAGACTTTGTGTGCACTATTGGTACTAAATAGTGTTCAGGATGTTTCCACTGTTTCATTACAGTATAATTTCTGTAACACAGTTCAAATAGCACACCCTTATTTGCACATATCCTAAAATATATACACGCAAAAAAATGTTACCATACTGAATGTAAGGAGTCACATTAAATGCATTGTTATGTTTGTGAATTGTTAATTAAATTACTGACTACTTAACAGGAAAAATGTCCAGGTGAGGTTTAGTTGTTTCCTGCCTGATGGAAGCACACCCTGTACATTGTTGTTAGGGCATCTATTACAAACTATTTTTGTCTCCCTGCCAATCACTAATATCCTTCTTGCTGGCATTGAGGTGACACACATGTCATGTAAGGAAATGCAGAGGTCATTATGCTTCCAGTAAGGCCCAACAGGGTGTGTGTGAGTGACTGTGTGTGTGCGTGTGTGTGTTGGCACTGTTTCCTCCTATTATCTTCAATTACAGTAAGGTTCCGTGACCTTTCCTGTTGTGACTGCAATGTAGTGCTGCAATAGAATCTATGCAAACACTTCATATCTTTGAATAGGGGTTCTTTGTGTGAATAAAGACAACTTCCTTAAGTCTTTTATGAGCATTCAGAACAAAGTCACTACAGCCATCTGGCCTGCAGTTGGGGCTTCTGTATCGGCTACCATCTGACCTGAACCTTCTCTGTACACTTGCAAACTTCCTATCTTGTTAGTTGGCTTGCACTCAAATGACCCTGAAGTTGTTTTTGCTTCCTGCTTTTTTAGACAATTACCATCAAATATGTCACTGTCAAACAGGGATGTATTGTCCTAAAGGTTAAAGTTTGTTCCAATCAAAGTTAAGGTTGACTGGGGTTTTCATGTGGTAGCTATCAACGCCCATGTCTCTCAGGAGGAAAATTTCTTTGTTTAGTGTTTGGAATGCCTTTTTGACCCATCTCTTTATGTGGATGCAGAACAAAGGCCCACAGTATGATCTTTTTTGCTGTGTGAGTGGATGAACAACATCTCCCTCTCAAAGCTGCTCTGAGTCATATACTTATATGGAAAACAAACAAACAATCATGCAGTGTTTCCAAGTACAGAACTCGTTTCCATTTACACAGCTAACATCTTTTGACTGCTACGTCTGTTGAATACCAATCCTGGATGTGTGTTCATTCCTGTAGACATATGCCTGCTTCCAAAACAAACAGTGCTGTGGGATGGTCGCTATGTTCCCTTTTACCATCTTGATCCACTCCGGCTGTGCCCTTTGGTAGTAATCCAAGGTCCCTCCCACTGCAATTCAAAAGAGGGGCCCTAAACACCTGAAGCTTGTCGTACTGCCTGCGTACCCCTGTGGGATGAAGCAAAGTCACGCCAAGATGGCAAAGGCCAACATGAACTCATTGTTGCTGTTCCTGCCAACCCTCCTGCCCTCCACACTCGCCTTGCTTCTATGCACTCCTCTGCGTTTCTGGTATCTTCTGGTGAAAACAGCCGGGAGCTTGGATTTGGTCTAGATGAGGTGATCATGGGAGAACATGTCACACTAATCTTTTCATGCTTTAAGTAACACGTTTGTGTCCTTTGAGGCGCTACCGTCAGCTACAGCCCTGGCTTAGGTGTGTGCGAGACGATACGGAAAAGCAAAGTTCGTTCAGAACAGATAAGCCTGGTGAGGTTAGAGTAGATGCTGCAATACCATCAGTTATATTAGAACCACAAAACAGTAAGAGTATTTATTTATTGAACGAAGAGCAAAGAACGGGACTATAGGCTTCTCACTGTGGAAAATAATATCTTTTTTTACTTTCCTCCCAACTGGCTATGGCAAGATAGATTGACGGATGGTTCATCCATTCACCTTCCATATATTTTTTAAAAAGCGCCTGCCCTTTTCCAAAGAGTTTCCAAAGATAGCTTCTCAGATGGTTCTGTGTAAAATAACATCTGGCGGGTCAGGTCAATGGTCTCAATGGGCTTTTTATGCAAATCTATGCTGCAGCCAGATGTTAGAGTAAACAAATATGAATGCCAAAACATTTAAAGTTTGTGTTGCCACAAAACTTTCCAATTTTTTCTCACTGCTCTTATTTCTCTTTCCCTCCCTTTTTTCGAAACAGAGAAAGCCTTACCTGAATTTCTTTGTCTACATAGCAACATTTCTTATTACAACAACGACAACAACAAGATGGGGGTTGAAACCAAGACAGACGAATACAGTCTTTTTGAGCAAGGTGCAGCTGGTCTACTTAATAGATGAAAGTACAGACTAATGGGTGAAGGTTAACTCAGGCTATGCATACTTGACCATCAATCCTTCACTGACTCAAACTTCCATTCAATTCCAGTCAATGAACTCAGTTACAAATGCATGCTCTCACAGATGTTAGAAGTCAATGATTAACCCTCTGACTTTCTGTTAAATTCGTGTTGATAGGGTTGGAACTTGTCCTCTGCTGATACTGCAGGTCAAACCTCAGACCTGTCACGCTCGTCTGGTTACTAGGAAAGAGGAAACAGCTGAACGATTTCATTTATGTTGTGTCACTGAACAGTTTCTTGTTAAGCAGGGGGTCATAATTCATATGAAATTGTTAAATGGGTTTGTAAACTGCAGCCACAAATAGAGTTTCTGATCTTAAATTAAACATAAGGGTGTTGTTGATGAAATATTCCCAAAATATAGGGTCTCTTTTCTGAACAGGTGTTTGAAACAAGGACATAGTGTATTTTAGAGAGCCCATACAGTATTAAGCACATTTAATAATAATGTCAATTTTACAAAATTTTGAGTAATCTTACTGGAGTGTCTTTCTCCACTTTGTGCTTGTACTTACTACTTATAATTCACTTCTTTTCAGGGACTATAATATATAACTATGGGTCCTTATAGATTAAGGCTTTAAACAAAAAACACATGATCTGTTATTCAACAGTATATAAAGCACTTAAAATGTGCCTCTTCCCAGGATTTTTCCAGGGTATTATTGATACTTTTGCTAAAATGATCAGATCTCTTTTTCCTAGCTCCTTGAAATACACCATTACCCTATTCACTATGATCCATTTGAAATCCCCCTAGATGTTGCTAGATGCTGCTTATGCTCAAACGCATATGACAACTTGATTACCCTTGATTTGGCGAAGATGGGATCATTTTGGATAATACTGTACATAGATGGAAAGAGGCCAAAAAAAGACTTCTAAACAGAGTTAGAATTACATTTCCCTTTTAAGTTCTTCCCACATAATGTGGAAAATGTTTGCCCTTTGATCTCCTTTCAAAGTGATACATCCAGACTTTATTATGCTGAGATATATTTCAACAGCATGCCTTAATAGTATTTGTGTGTATCACGTGAAGTACTCAGGTGAGTGTGTCCTGAAAGAATCCTATCACCTATTCTTGGAAGTGCTGATTGTCTGTCTGTGCCCTGAGGGTGTTTTACACAACAGGTAACCAGAAGAACCTGTACAAGCTTTAATATTTACAATGTTCTGTGGTTCCACCTATGCTTGCGGGAACAAATCTACCAGTTATGGCTTGACTAGTTTTGGAACCTTATTGTTTTTTTATACCCTAGGTATGAAGTGTGAGGATGCCTCAGATTTAGTAATATGTTTTGTGAGTGGTGAACCTTAAATTTTTACAAATGAATAGGTTGCTATTTCTGCGTATCTCTTTCTCATACATCTATTCTACATTAACTCTCACTCTTCAGTTCTTCAGCTTGTCATTAATGAACTTTGTGCTGCAGAAAAAAAAACCCTTCTTGAAACTTTCGATGGCTGATAAAAGTCCGGCAGATTTTTAAACACCATTCTTCTTCAGAATTGAGCTGTCATCCTGAGAAAAATAAAGTTGTTTGATATATAAAGACCCAGGGTATTGTTTGATGGGACTTTATTGTTATTTTCAGTGCTAGGAGAAGTAAAAAAAAAAAAAAAAAAAAAAAAAAAAAAAAAAAAAAAACTGTATCAACATGAAAGAGAGCAACAGAAAGTTACAGTGTGTGTGTGTGTGTGTCAGTGAGATGATTAAAAATGGAAGCGCCTCTCCCTGGTTTCACTGCCTGCCGACATCTGATCCACTCTTGCAGCTGTCTGCACACTCTAGCATTACCTCAGAGCAGAGGAGCTTGGGTTTCACACAGTGGACACCAGGCAGGATAAATGGGGTCTGGTCCATTCATTGTGCAACAGCAGCTCTTTCTACCATATCCACAGCCTCACAGCAATGATGATTCAAGAATGTGCTCCAGGGGTTTCCAGCTCGACACATTTTTCGTAACACATTTTTAGTTTACTAGGCTCTAAATAATACAGTACTGTTCTTCCCCCCCCCCCTTTTTTTTTACAACAAGTCATAGATTATTTAAGTTATTTTAACTACATTTACTGTTCTGAAAATGAACTTGCAGACTGAAACCATGCTCGACAAAGGCATTCCCGACACAGTGGCCATTATACTTCTTATATTACTGTAATGCGGTAGAAAATACAGGTTCATTAGAAAGCACTTCCAGTTTTCGTGTGTTTAGGGGAAATAATCATCATACCCTCAAATTTGTTTTGCTAATAAATAAGCAGATAAAACACAACGAATGTTCACCACGACAGATTATCTGTCACAAGCAAGAATGTGTTTTCATTCTGTTTTGACAGAGATGACAACTTTGAAAGTGTAGAAAACATATTTAAATATTGAAACACATATGGTATGCTTTGGAAAATGGCAGTACGATTTAAACAACATATACAATATACTGATACACCAGTCCTGAAAAAGAAGAATCACGTTTGAATCTTGAACATTGGAGCCCATAAAATGAATGATAATTGGCCAATTGATTATCCGTCTACTGAATCAAACGCCTGACTGCATGGTTTCTTTCTGGAATCTTGATTCTCATTTGGAAAAAAAATTATTTACTCAAGCAGGAGGTTTTTTGCTCCACTGTGCAAAACTACTTCTTCTGCCTGCCAGTTGTGTGTCTAGACATGTGTGTATGTGCTTGATTTTATCTTTGCCTATTTGACTGAAAATGCTTGAATGACTCAATAGAGGTGAACGCGGGGCTTTGGCTGGCGTCACTGCCGATCATCCCTGGTCAGGGTCAGGCACTGTGGTCTCAGTGCCCCCGTCAGGCTGCCTGACCACCCCGGCCTATTTGCTCAGCCAGTAAGGGCGCCGCATGCCATGTCACCTGGTTGCCATAGTAACAGTGTGGTCAGGCTTTCCTGTAAAGGGTGGAAAAACAGATCCATAGCCCTGCATTGCAAAGAGCCCCGGAGGGTTTGGCTAAGAGGAATTGCTCCCTTTTCATGTGCTTGTGTTTAGCCAGTTTTTCTTCTTTGTTGGTTTTTCTCTTAAGAACACACAACTTGTCCGCAGCTCACTTTCTCTTTTCACCTCTTCT
Organism: Anoplopoma fimbria; assembly: GCF_027596085.1. Lineage (NCBI taxonomy): Eukaryota > Metazoa > Chordata > Actinopteri > Perciformes > Anoplopomatidae > Anoplopoma > Anoplopoma fimbria. The sequence goes on along the minus strand of NC_072459.1, from coordinate 11,801,926 downwards.
GTTCTTCTTTTGTTTTTATTTCTCTTCAGCAAGTTGACTCACATGAATATTCCTCCTCTTGCTGTCCTGATAGTTTGCTGGTTATTGACCTGGTAGGTGTCTGTTTTTTTGATTCAGGGCTTTACTCCTGTTCAACACCTCAACTGACCTTTTATGATTTAAATGACATGGATAAAAGAAGCACACAACGACAAGCTTCCTCATTTGAAACTGTGTTACAAAATGTTAAACTTCCAATGTGAGAAATTCATTTTTAAAGCAGATACGGCTCTACTGGGGAAGCTGTATGCACTTCCTTATCATGAAATTCTAGGTTATCCTATTGTGTTATCATTCGCAAGTACCATGTAGTCATGCTGTGACATGCTTTGTGAAAGATAACGTAACTAAGCCTGACCACTTTACTAGTTCCACAGAAGCTGAACCCTGTGAACATATCCAGTGTTGCATGCTAAGACCTTTCTTTCACTTACGTACATTTTCACTTACATTAAACTGTAAACTTCTTAGGTGCCAAATGTCTTTTAACTATCCAAAATTATTATGATGAGGCCAAATATTAGAAAAATGAATGCTTGTTTGCACACGCCACTTATTACAGGAGAAATTCCTTATGATACAATCATTCTGTCCTGCTGGGAAACTCATTATTAATGATGCACATATGTTGCATATGTGTAATTGGTTGTGAGGTTACATGTTTTTTTTCTCTATTAATCCATGTACAGATAAAAAAATGTCATGATTTACTTAAGACCCTGTCCTACAAGTACCTTAAACAGATGTTGAGTTATCTGTGTGTGCATGAAGTGGAAACAGCAGCCGGAGCTACTTTAGATACTAACACACTTCTGCAGTTTGGTCGTCATATGTGTCACTATTTTACTAATGGTCTTGTGGGAACGTAACTTTGTGGGAAAGGGGCTTATCTAAGATAAATGATTTACTTGCCCTTAACTTTAAATGTCAAGGATTCAAGAACGTTAGTTTTGTAGTATTTCTCAACATCCAGTAAGAAAACAAACTACAAAAGCAACACCTGCACCGTACAATGAATCACTATGAATAACAGATAATGTGCCATTCTCGTGCCTACAATTGATTAAAAAAAGAGGAAGAGAGGTAAGCCATGAATGGCAGGAAATTCTGTATACTGGAGCCAGTAAGCGATGTGCAGTGGAGTGTAATGAGGCATTTCCCTGTGTCATATCTGAATTACTGTAATAAATGGTCATTTGAATGGTGCCTGTGTTATATGGCTTCCAAATAAGGTTACCCATTTGATTTCCAGGAAGGCTGGATCAGGGGAAGCAGTATCCTAAAAAAATCTAGACTTTTATCAGACTGTCTTGACCCAGTAGAGCAGCTTTTTTTATTGTTGTGTTTCGTGAGAGCCAAGTGTCTTTGTGGTGTCGCAAGCTCGTAGTTATTGGAAGCTTATGCTTTCTGGTTGATGTGATGTGTTAAGAAACATTTCTTAGTTTTGAAACAGACATTTCCAGGAAACATGGAGAGGGCTTCTTTGACGCAGCTCACCTGAGTCAGATTAGCATAAAGATATGAGGTTTACGTCTTTGATGTCCTTAGTCTCAAGTGTTTCACTCTCACATCACACAGTTTGCCGTGTGAGTTTATCTTGCTGTACCGTCTCTCTCGCCATCTCTTTGGTGTTTTTTTTCAGTTCTCTGTCTCCCCAACCATACACATACATATACACACACAGTCGTGTTTTCATGACTTTTGGGGACATTAAATTGACTAACATTCATTTCCTGGAAATTTACCATAACCATTAGCGCTACGAGCCTAATCCTAACCCTTACCCCTACCTTAACCTAAAACTAACCGTAAACTAATTCTGCACCACAAAAAGTCATTATTGATGATGGGGACCTGCATTTGGTCCTAAAAAAACATGTCTAGACAGATTAATGTCCCCACAAGATGGGTAGAACACAGCAAGCACACACAGAAACACCGGATGAAGAAGTAGCATACTTGAGAAAAACTATGCCAGACGTGAAGTGAGTGCATCTGTTTGGTCTCTTCAACTAAAAAATAAATAAATACCCAAAAAATTACACTTTATTTTATTGTTTATGTATATCAAAAGCAATACATTTGAAGTATCAAAAACTTTTTTTTAATTTTAATTATCTTTAAAAAGAAAAAAAAAAGATAAAAAGGGAAAGATTCTGTAAGAAAAGGCTAAATAAAGATGTTTCCATGCAGGTGATGAATTAATTCTCATTTTATGTCATTGTGTGTTGCTGTTAGTTATTTCGTCATCATGGAAAGAATCTGTGTTGAAGCTAAAGAATGAGTCAAACTCTATTTGAGGGGCTCTAGCTAACTACCTGACTGTGAGATACTGTGTACGTCAGACCACCAAACACCACCACAGTGAAATTTTGTAAATCTTACAGGAACTGTGAGGACTCATAGCTCCATCCCCTCCCAACAACAAAGAGATGGAATCATTTAATCTGACTGGATGCTGCGTTTTACCTTCATCTGACTAAACATGACACTCCTACAAATGTGGTAAAGACACAGAGTTGAGAGGAAACGAATCATCTGCCAGTACCAGGTGTTATCATTACTGCAGTTGAAACACAGGGGTCCCTGCAGTGTCACTTCCTATCACTGCTGAGGGTAAGAGGGGGGGAGGGGTTTCTGGTCCTTTGCACACTATGAAAGAAAAAGAAACCAGAGGGAGGTTTCTCTGTCTTTCAACACCAATGTTTTATTAGAAATAGCCACGCTTAAAGAAGCTTTATTTGCCATACAGGACATGAAAGTCCAGTGAACTTGGTAGACTCATTTTATTACACTGGGCTTACACACATAAATTCCAGATGAGTGATTCAGAGTTAAAGATTCTTAATCCTGATTCATTTGTTCTTTCCAAACACATGTTTCGGTTGAGCAATTCATCCTCTAAATTGCCTTTTTAAGCCTCACAGTTTACTTAACGGTTGTAAATAATGCACAACAGAAAGTCAGGCTGACTTCAGCATGTGTCTCAGTTATGGGAAGTGGGGATGAGGGTTTTTGAACAAATGTAACTCATCTGATGTGAGCAGTCTGGGTTGTCAAGTTATGTTAGTGTGTTGTCACTTCCAATCACACGTGTCGACACTCTGCGTGAGTGTTAGAGTAAAGTAAAACTACAGTGGGGCGATACGCAGCAGAGCGGGAGGGGGCAAATGGTGGGGCCTGCCATGCCCACGCATATATGGTGTTAGTTTTTAGAATGAACTTTAAAAAGAGAACAGAGAGACAGAGACAGAGAGAGAGAGAGAGTGGTTATGAGGAACGCTTTGCATAAAATGTGGTTGCATTTGCTTAAGGCACACAGGTTGTGACTGAGATCTGAAGGGTTTCCTGACACACCACAGGATGAGTCACACTTCTCAGAGGCCACAATCAATTCCTTGAATTGTTACTAAGAGAGCAACTCCCCTCCCCCTCCCTTTTCTCCTCCCTCTTCTCCTCCCATTCTTCTTTCTATGGTAGTCATTATCTCAAGTGTGTCAGACCATCTATGTTGATAGCGGCTAACCCTTCATGTTACCAAGAAAGGTGTCACTCATTTTCTTTCCCTTTAATTTACCATTAAATAAAAAGGTAAAACTGAGAATTCATTGTTACTTTCCCCTACATTTCTCCAGCAAACTGATAACAATAATTACAGGGTCTAACTTACAGTAAGTAAGTCAGTAAATTTACTCCAATACTACTTATATAGCGTTTTGAGGTACTTGTATAAGTAATTCCATTTTATGCTACTTTATGCTTCTACTCCTTTTCATTTCAAAAGCAAATATTGAACAATTACATTTACGTTTTTTAAAGTTACTTTGAAGTTTTAGATTAGTAATATAAAATATAAATAACAAAAAAACTAAAATAATGATGTATCAATATAGATTAAATCAGCTATTCTTAACCACTTGACCAGGGCCCATTGTTGGGCTTCAGAGTGGGATCTAGTCGAGATGACGTTATCAGCTATAAACCACAGTATGAGAGCAGTGCAGAGTGGTGGCCATATGCGTATGGGTGCATGTGAACTAGTCAAGAGGCACTCTCACATGCATGTTTAAAACCACGGACGGCTCGGCCAAGCCATTAAATCAAAATATGGAGATATTAACACACAGAGGGAGAGCTGCTCATGTAGACATTACTCCACTTTCTTATATTGAAAATTGTTGTTGGCTGCTGTAATAATGTCCAGATTGTTAAATAAAGCTAATTAAAGTACATTTTGAATACTATTACCTTAACTCAGATAAAATGTTAAATGCAGTACTTTTTCTTGTAACAGAGTATGTCTATACTACCGATAGTATACTCAACACAATCATGTTTCCAGTTCGTGTTGGCCTCCGTCAGGGTTGTCCCTTCTCACCACTCCTGTTTGTGATTTTCATGGAGAGATTTTCAAGGTGAAGCCGGGGGGAGGAGAGTGTCCGGTTTGGGGAGTTCAGAATTGCATCCCTGATTTTTGCAGATTAATGTGGTTCCATTGGCTGCTTCAGTACATGACCTTCAGCACGAACTGGGGCGGTTTGCAGCTGAGTGTGAAGCTGTTGGGATGATAATCAGTACCTTCTCTACGTTCTGACCCTCCCCTATGGTCATGAGCTTTGGGTAGTGACAAGAGAATGCGAACGAGGATACAAGCGGACAAAAGAGAAGCTGCTCCTTCGAGGTGAAAGGGGCCAGCTGAGGTGCTTCAGGCATCTGATCAGGATGCCTCCTGGACGCCTCCCTTTGGAGGTTTTCCAGGAACGTCCAACTGGTAAAGAGGCCCCGGTGTAGACCCAAAATATTCTGGAGAGATTACATATCTCGCCTGGTTTGGTAACACCTCAGGGTTCCTCAGGAGGAGCTGGAAAGTGTTTCTGGGGAAAGGGGAGTTGTGTCTGGAACACCCTCCTAAGCCTGCTGCCCCATGGGACCTAGCCACAGATAAGCGGAAGCTAATGGATGGATGGAGTATTTCTACACAGTGGTATTACTACTTTCACATAGGTAAAATATCTGAGTACTTCTACTACTACCATTTCAGTTACAACATACTTAATTCCCTCATGGATCATGCTGTGATAACATAGAAACATTGAAACGCCCAGTGCCTTGCGAAAGCATGACCTAGAAATTATCTCATATGATTTCATAAAAAGTCACGCAATCTTATTTTGCAAAAAAGAACTCCATTTCATCAGAATGGAAGTGAGGCAGGTTCATAATAACGCAATTATCAATTTCCAGTTAATTACAGCCTCACCAATACTGAGTGATCATTATAGAGCATTATGTAAACTTTTCATCACATTGACAGTAAAAATGATCCACTTCCCCTCAGTCAAACAGTTAAAGAAAATGTAAACCTCACGATCAATTACATATATGCAACAAATATGCATCACTGATCATGAGTTTCCCGGCAGAGTTTACATCTGCTGCTTTTTTTCTCAGTGATTTGTTAACAGACGGTTAGCAGGATACTGCTTTTTCAGCACTTCCTTTGCTAGTAAATTGGACAAGTGTATTTCTAGTTAGAGGCATTTTGCAAGAGTGTACTGTACATTAATAGCATTTTTGTGCCAGGTTATAATGCAAATTCTGTGTATGTTGCAATATTATTTCCTGTTTTGAGCAATTGTTGCATTTGTTACAACAGTTCCAGTTTTTCTGTTGTTGCACTTCCCATATGGATGGATATTCATGACGACAGTAGCTTACTGTAAGTGGATGAGATGTGAGAACCGACTCAAAACATTTTTTAATGGTTACAGAGAACTCATTTGGGTGTCAAGACCAAGGAACATGAATCGTTTTTTGAGATAAGCATACAGGCAGGATGTGTGTGTGTGTGTGTGTGTGTGTGTGCAGATGGTGGGAATATTGAGACATCCCTGTTTACGGTCACTATTTGTTCTTTGTGACTCAACCTGCAGGAGCAGAAAAATCTGCTTTATTCATTTGATGGTTTTACTGGATATCTCGCTGCATAGCCTAAGACATTTACTCAGACTCCGATAAATATTTACCAATTATAGTAACAGACACATTAGGCACCTTGATAATGGTGTCCCCAGGGAGCTATTTATTAACTGTACCTCGCACCCAATCCAGGCTGGATGTTATTGTGGGTAAATACACAGTGCAACATGGTTTTGTTTGTCTAAGAAACAAGAACACTGTGAATTCATATGGCATAGTGGTAAGCCAACTGGAACAACCACCGACACCACAAGGCAAACAAGCAGAATAAAACAGAAACACAATTATGCCATTATGGTAATTGCCTAACTATAATGGCATATAATGGATGCATAAAATTATCCTTCCACTGAGGAAGATCATTTGAAATAAAAAGATATAAAGAGGGAGAGACGGAGTGTTAAATCCAAGTTTCCAAGTCCTCCAAATCTCCATATATTAAACATATGAGTCAGCCCAGTGAAAATGATTCTGCCTGCGTGTATCCTGTCCTCTTCTGACCTGTGAGCTCATTTTTCTGAGCTGTGTGTTTACTTACCATCACTGCCATGGAAATAGCATTGAGCAAAGTTAAGATATTCAACACGTATTGCTTAAGTTTCATCTGTGCTTTGTATTTCCTCTCAGTTTGTTATTGAACAATGCTTCCTCATGTAGGACCTTGCTGTTTCCAAGACTATGAGTCATAAGTGTTTTCCAAGAGAAGTTCACGTCGGAACTTTTCCTTTACTTCATTAATGCAAATACACCACTTTAAATCTATTTACATACACTCAACATTTCATAATGACACTGCTATATTTCATCTTTGATATGAGGCCCACTTTCCCCCTCCAGAACAGACCAAATTCCTAAAAGCTTACACTCAACAAGGCCCTAAAATTGTTTTAGAGAAATATCTGTCCTCTTCATGTGAATATTTCAGCAGCACAGTAAAGCTGCAAATATAGCATTCCCCCTCAGCTGTACTGTCTGTGATGGACTGGTGAGTTCACAGCCCCTGGGGGAAAAAACAAAGTCAGAGATGTTTTGAGTTGATCACACGATGAGACCTGCACCTGGCCAGCTGTATTGTTTCACATTCAAATGAAGCTCAGTTCCTACGAATGGGCCTAATATAGCCAATGGCATAAAACACTCCCTGCATCATTAAACCTTTACATTGGACCTGCACAGACACCTGGCAGGAAGAGTCTTTTTTTTATGTTTGCATCCAACAGAGCCGTTTTTAAAATGTAAATCAGTTTGAAGTGTATGTTCTGTTACCCTTTGTTATCATGCTGCTTTTTTTTTTTCTTGTTTTTTGATGAACAAAGTCAAAAAGTAAAGATTCCCTTTTCCAAAACCAAATTGAACCACGTTAGATAATGAGATAATCTTGAGCACATTGCTTGCTTTCCCCAGCTGGTAAGAACTTTCCTTTCCTCTCATGATATTTACAGAAGCGCCACAAAAAGTGCCACAGACCGGGTGTTTGTGGTGGGTGGCAACATTCTTAATAAACCCTTGCTACAGTGTAGTGTGCATAAATCCCACTTAAATTGACCCAGCACATCAGGAATCAATGTTCAGAGCAGCTTAAATTAATCAACTGCTTGTAAAGCTTAATTGGAAACTGAACCTCTTCGCCCTGTCAGTATGCTGCAAACTGACTTCAAGCAGCTAACATGAGCTGCACATTGTACCGTTTTTACTGAGATTCACAAAAGCAGATAAAACACAACACACATTTGAACCCTAACAGCAAGTGTTTGAAGCGTAAACAATTGTGCAGAAACAATCTTGAACTTTTTGCCTTATTGACATTAAAATGTATATTACTGAGCACACTTTTCATAGCAATGGAAAGCACCAGGACTGGAACCCATTTATAGTAGGGTGTTCCCACCATGAAAAGAGTAGAAAGACTGAAATGTTTCCTCTTCAGGCCAGCAGGCCCACAATGGTAGCTTTTATTGTCATGGCAGTGACGTTTGAGGTTGAGGTTTGTTGTGTTGTGAGAGTCGGCGTGCGGCGAGACATGCTTTGGAGTCGGTGTGTGGGCTGCAGGGACACAGCGAAACAGTGTACAGTATCAGATTGTTCCCTGCTCGCTGTGCTGTGTTTCCATGGAAGTGTGCAGGAGCTGCTGCACTCTGCCATGCGGTTTCCTGTGACGCAAGAGATCCATTGAGTGTCTTCAATGGACATCTCCATGGCAGCCGCTTGTTTTTCCTTGGACACCTTTCATGTCCAGACAGGAATTTTCTACTGAGAACAGAGTACAGGGGTCTTCCTACACATTTTTTCTTAGTCTTGTGTTGGATTTGAAACACAACACAGGCTTTTTTTCCCCCCTTGTCTCTTTGGATATGAAACCGGGGGGGGATTTATCTGCAGATTCCTCTATCATTGGGTAAAACTCCTGAGTTGCATGGGGATATGCCATAACAAAGTGAAAAGATACAAAAGTTTGAGCTAATGTAATTTGCAAAAAAGCATTTCTTGCCATCTTGCTTTCTTTTCCAGCAGTCTTTGTTTATTATCATTGTTTGCAGATGTACCCATCATTGGATATTGGATGACACATTCACAATGTAATCACAATGTCAATACATCCATTCATCCAGTGCATTTATGTCCCTATTCTCTAATAATATAATAAATTATATTCTGCTTTCTGTCACATTTCTAATTGTTTTGAATGTATGAATTTTATGAATCTCTGTGCAAGAAAATAACAAATACTTCCACTTGAATGAAGGATTTTTTTAAGGAGTATTTCAACTATGTGGTATTGCTCTTTCCTTTGGGTTTCTTTTTTTCTGCCAGTAATTGGCTTCACTCTTTGCTGACGCACCAACCCAGAACTCGTCGAGGGCATTCAGGGTAATTTCTGGTCACCGGATGACCTCTATTACAGGAAAGACTTGTTCACCCAACCTGACTCTCTGGTTACAGTTTTCTGTTGTCTTATCTTAAAGTTCTTGGCTAATGTGCACACACGCGCACATGTAGAGGTCACAGACACACACACACACACACACACACACACACACACACACACACACACACACACACACACACACACACACACACACACACACACACACACACACACACACACACACACACACACACACACACACACACACACACACACACACGTCATTGTATACTAAGTAAGTGGCTTGATGTATTGAATGGCTCAACTGTGTGTCAAATGATTAGACGGTTTCCAGTAAAGCTCCTGCTGCTGGCGTATGATCAACACGTGATCCGAGAATGTGGCTTTGGATGATTTTGTTGTTGTTTTTTTTATCTCAAATGGCCGAGTGTTTAGTCACAGCATGCATCTTCACATCAATTTCCACACTGAACAATCAGAAACTTTGTCAGCTGAGAGTCAAGCTTATTCGTGGAACAGAAGGAAAAACATGCATTCAAACTCCATTTTAAAATATGGCAATTTTGTGAGTTTTCACAAAAATGTTGATACTACGTCTAGTTTATTTGGCTGAAATATACCAGCTTTAGCAGGTTTCTCTCAATCCCTCAATTTGCTGCAGAAGGTTTACATTTTGCACGACATTGAAACATCAGACAAAAGCAGTGGGATAATAAGATTTCTTGCATGCATTAAAACACAATGAGTGAACCTGACACTGTTTCCATATTAATGTGCTTAACTTTACTCTCTCCTGCTTCACATCTGACTGATTCCACTAATCTAGTGATAACTCACTTTTATCATGAAGCATGAGATAAAGCGAGCTTTAATAGGAGCCTTCCACTGATATTGGACAATCATTCACATATTCCCTCTTGTTGCTTCCTGAGAGGATTTACATAACACATCGTTCACCTGATAAGAACCTGTTTTTGCAGGAGGTGGAAAATTCAATAGAATTTTTTAGGAATTCTATGTCTGTTCAATTTATAACTTCCCACCCACACACATGACTTACAGCTGTTGCTTTGAAGTCAGTAGCTTTAGGAACTGCCATATACAGAGATAATGCCATGGAGTGCCAGGAGTAAACAAGTGTTCAGTTCAAACACTAGATATAGCCTTAGGACTGAAATCCTGCAGGCATCTGCCACATGGTTTCTAAACGTCGATGTACAAGGATTTGCAACTCATCCTTTATTCTTTAGAGAACACTTGTTTTTTTGGGCTGATGAAGGCCAGGACAGCTAATTAAAATCAGGTGGGTGGAAACAAAATAAAAAAGAAGAGAATGAAATGAGATCAGACCAACTTTGCATGTTAAAGGATAAGGCTGGCATTATTCTAAATTGTTGTTACTGTCCACAATTCCAACGAAAAGACTCTGACTTCCTCATGCTGTCTATGGCACTCAGCCCAAATTCCACCAAGGTGGAATTTTTATTGTATTTTTATTGTTCTTGGGCAACATTGGGGCTCCAAGCGAGTTTGGCTTACAAGCTAATACTTGTTTGTTGGTTGAATTCATTGTTGGTTTTGGTCTTTCCAAAAAATGTCATCACCACACTACTACTACTATTTCTAATACTAGAAATAACACTAACTTTGACAGTGAATAAATTACAGCTGATTATATTAAGTTTGGTTATAATCAGCTGTATCATATCATGTTGATATGCATATCATTTATTTAATTTGGTATCTTTTGTGTGGTTTGTGGAATATGTTTGCACAAACCAACTCTGTTTCTCGTAAGTATTTCACTGGGATCTTGACATCTTTACAAATGACGCATATCTTAACACAATCAGCACAACACATTCATACACACACAAAGTGACAGAGATTACAGTGTAAATAAATCTATCTATTAATCTATAGCGTGCCCTAGCTGCATGCTTGAAAAATCAAATTCAAAGGAAATTTCTGGGGAAACACTAGTCACGTTTGTGTCTTCCAGCTTTTACTTTCTGTTTAATAGTGTTTGCCAAAACAGTATTGTTACATTCAGGAGTGTACAGAGAGTCAGTTCTTATTTTCAGATAGCAAACGATCTAAGAGTGTATTTCTGGCGAGTAAACTTACCAATACCCAGGAAAAGCCAGAGGAAGTCCCTGGGATATCCATGGAAGTACTTGAATACTTCTGAGGAAAAAAATCTTGGTTTCTCTTGCAAAAAAACAAGATTTACCAAGAAGAAGGAAGTTCCAGTATTGTTTATTTTCCTTCATGCAAAACTGCTGAGATTTCACTTCTCTTTAAACATAAGAGAAGTACTCTTATTAAAATATAATATTCCATGTGTCGTCTATGTTGACAGTTTATGGCTCTCAACTTTTACTGAATAGATGAATAGCATACTCTTCCCAAGGGCTATACTGCATTATTTGGTTCCCATGGCGAGGACAACCTGTGCTGGATGGGGACACTACCAGCATAAATGATGTCACAGTACAACCTAATCACCTCATCATGACAAAGACACACCCTGTTCCAATAAAAGACTCTATTACACACACACACGCACATAGTAGTGTGATATTACAACAAAAGAAAAAAAGATCATGCGTAGATTATGTTCGGAAGAAACGGAAAATGTATTAAAATAGAAATGTTCATGACTTGTGAGGGAAGTTCTGCTTTCATAATTCCAACAGCTTTCCCTACATACGGTACAACAGAGAGTAAAGTATCCCTGCAGCATACTCTATTGCTGCTTATGAGTTTAAATGTATGATAACCAAAGACAGTCAACAATCTGTTGATTGTTTGAAGTGTTTTCCACTCAGATAAGATGAGCAGGAAGTGAGTCAGGGTATCACCACAGCGGTGCACAGCAACAAGCTTGTTAAAGACCTCGCTATTTTTTCCTTACAATTTCTGTTCACTGTTATTTGATAGCTGGTTGCATATTTTTGTGCAGCTTGTAAATGCACTGCAGTCAATAGGTGCCCTGTGTTTTCCCATATTGTAGAGAAGGCTTTGTTGACACAGTGTTTTGAAGTATTTTGTGAAGTAATCATCTACCAGAAATACGTCATTTCACTTTGTTTCTGCCTACTGCTACGGCTTTCTGCAGCAGTGACTCAGCGGGTGTTTCCCGGCAGTGCAGGAGGACTGTAAGGGATTTCTCTTGAGCTGACATTGTTTACATTTAGTGCCTGCTGGACAATTACAAGCACTCCAACTGTAATTTTAGTTTCTGGAAATGCAGAAAAGAAAGGAAAACTATCAGCGATTTACCTGAAATGCAGGACTTCAGTAACTACATGGCTTTTATCATTGAATGAAAGCAAAACAAAGAGCCTCATGTGTTCACAGAATACTCTTTTTCCAATTCACTTTGGCACCTTCGCACTATCTTAATGAATTGTTTGTACCCAACTGTTAATCTATAATGTTGCTGACTACACAGCTCCCTGCCTAGGTGTGTGGAACCATGCTGTGACGCAGCCTAGTTGTGGCTTTATTGTGACACAGAGTAGTATATTTACATCAAGCCCATCCTCAAAAAGGACAACGAGTACTATGGATCAGATTACCATAGAAATCAAAATATTTCAAAGTGGCATGTTGGTACTTGTGTGGCTGGTTTCCCTTTTATGACTCAAAGCATTTCCACTTGACTTTGTCCTCAGCAAGCACTAAATAAACACTTGTGAAAAGAAGATATATATACAGTACCAGCCAAAAGTTTGGACACACCTTCTCATTCAATGTTTTTATTTTTTTCTACATTGTAGAATAATATTGAAGACATCCAAACTATGAAGGAACACATATGGAATTATGTGGTAAACAAACAAATGCTCAACAAACCAGAATATGTTTTAGATTTTAGATTTTTCAAAGTAGTTGAATGAGAAGGTGTGTCCAAACTTTTGACTGGTACTGTACATGTACACTCAGTGTCCACTTTATTAGGTTTGATTTGATTGACACTTTCAGAGAGGTTTTAATTGAACTATATGTTTATATTTAAGCTGTAGTTTGCAGCGGTGTTTAGCTGGACTGCGTTATATTGAGAGGTGTTACCATTTACATTATGAGGGGTGAAGAATATTAGAAACACATTTCATTTTAGAATGCAGTCCATTACAGCATAACCACCTCAACCTCAGTAATAAATACATAGATGAATAAAGGTTAACATTATAAGCTTCTTATAGGAAGGTGACCTTATAAGGTGACCAGGGAGGATATATTACACTCATTGTGAATATGGCATATAGTAATGATGACCAGTTGGCAGTGTGGAGCAACTGCAGTCATTACTGAAATAACATGTAGCTTAATCCAAAGATTATAACTGGGTCCATCCCTGTAGGGTAGTTACGAAAAGGTGCAATGGAAGACGATCTTTATATGTAAGATATGCATGGTATACTGTTTTTAAAACACGGTGTCTTCAGCTTCCAGAAACCGTTAACAAACTAGGGTTGTCCTCAACCAAAGAAACTATTTTTATATTTTTACGGCTAACACTCATTTGATATTGTTGACTAATGGATTAGTTGATTTAATCAACATATCTGTAAAACTGAGTTTGTCCACAAAGAAGCTTCACTTTAAATCTTTGGAATAAAACATTCAGCATGAAAGAAGCTTAAAAAAATGTCTATCCAACTAAAGAAACGACTGATTAGTCGACCACTCAATGAAGAGGGGGCAGCCCTAAAACCAACTGTAGCCCATGTTGTGTAGCTATCTGTTAGTGTTAAGTATTTCAACAATTATACTGATGCCTGCATAACTATTTGAGAAAGTTGTGTTCATAAAAATCAGGGATAACTTTTTCGTCTGTCTATAATAACATGTTTGGAATCGCTTGAAATTCCCAGCTATCAAAAGCACCTAAACTCACCATAACTCAAAACAGACAGCGTCCGCAATTAACAGGGACACGGTGCAGTCAGACTTCTCATTTTACAGTCACACACTGAAACAATTCTATGTTATCGACAAAATAACTCAACAACACATGTGTTATGAATGCCAAAAACGGCAGACTTAAGTTACTCACCGGTCCACGGTCGGGGAGGAGTCTGTCAGCAGCCATCTTTGACGAGGCTATTTAGAGCTGAGCGGCGCTTCGCATGGAAAGTGCGCGGGTGGCGACCCCAAAAAGTTGTAGGAAAGTTGGAGGCATGGTCCCGTTCATTCATTTGAAAGTAACTTGGTTGTGCATGAAGCAAAATAATTCATAAATAATAAAAAAAATTACCCTTTATTTTACTGCCATTTGCATTTATGGGCCTACAGAACCGCCTCAAAGCTCTTGGCCCAGCCTCGTTCTCGGGCTCTTTCACATGAACTGAGAAATAAAAGTAACTCTGGATTCGGCTATTAGTGCATTCTACAACTTTTAGGACCTAATGATTTAAATAAGTGTTCATACTAGGAAGTTGATTTGCCTCAAAAAACAATTACAAAAAAGTATTTTTGGGGCCCAAGGCATCACATGACAGACCCTGAACTATTTATTCCATGGACTAGGGTTTAAGAGGGTGATGTAAAATAAAACATAAGCACAATCCTAGTATTTTTGTGTTCTTTGTCTATTGCTTTCCAGAAATCTGGTATCTTTAAAATATGCCATAAGACTAAAATAGGCACGGCCATTTTGAGAACTGCCAGAAAAGCTCATGCACAAATCCATCAATGGTTTCTAATTTTGTAGCATTGCCTCATATTTATTCCAGCTTCATCTGTTGTTTGTCTTCTGTGTTTTGGAAATCCCCCCCCATTTGAAGCAAAGCAGAGCAGTGATATAACACAAAGAGCTGCTGAAGTGGCAGAGCAGAGGATTCCCGTTCAAAGAATACCGCAAAGATGTTACTGCAGATTTATAGTATTACAGCCAGGCAGAGTGGAGCCCAGGGAAGTGGAGTGCTAACAGTAAATCGGGAGGCCTGGAGGTGGAACGGGAGGAGCGTGCCCGGAGTCTCAGTGGGTGGGAACTTGCGGGCCATGGTGACTCACTGCTGCTCACTGGTTGGCTCTCGTATCTGGCATCTGGAGCTCATTGACAATGACTCCATGGAAACCAACAGTTATGGAATTGTAAACAGACTGAGGGACTGGAATGACTGGCAGGAACCAGGCTTTAGCTGTTTCTCCACCAAACGCTCAAGAGCCACAACAGCGCTGCCAGCATACGCACATGTTTAGGTCAAAGGGAGCAAATCAGGTACACATACTCAGGTACACAGACTCTGTGGGTACACATACCCACAGAGTCACAAACAGACAAAGGCCTTTCCCCTCGCAGAGTATGTGTATAATATGCAACTTGCCGAAGCATTCATGATTCATCGAGGCCTTTTTTTTCAGATATAAAAGATTTAGAGTTATTTTGCCACTGTAAAAAGGGGATAAAGCATAATCATAAATGCTTACAATAACTTAAATTTATTGCAAATTGCGCACTTGGTCAGGTTCCTGTCAGAATGTTGTTTTAGAATATTTGAGAAGGGAAAAATAAAAGATAATATGCCCCTTATATTGCAGAAGGCTGTGCTTTATTTTGTTAAATTGAACTGGATTTTACTGGGTGGCCTGCAGTAAGTTGTAAAGCTTCTGTAACCCTCCTCAGTTTTTAAGTAATAAACACTGAAAAAATGGACGAATTTCTAGACATTAAAGCAGCAGTTCCCTGGGGAACTATAATTTCAAACTTTTTCAGTAGTTGCTCCCAGAACTACAAGCAACTTCATATAAAACTTCCTAAATAACTAGTTTTTATCAGTGACACATTGTGTGAGAAAACTGTGGAGCTGGAATTTAAAAAGCCTACTTACAAGATAATTTCCGTTGCTGATGATAAGACAACATTAGCTCTAGATGCTAATGCTAGAAACTATGCCACAAATGAGAGAGAATAACAGACAGGGCTTTTTAAAAACTGCCAGGAGTAGAAGTTCTTCCTAATTTCCCCCCTCAACTTCAGCTCCCATGAGTCTTTGACAAATAGTCAAACCTTCTGGGAGCAGATGCAAAAGATGTCAGCTCAGCCTAGCAAAAAACCTACGTCTATGTAAATCTCCCAATCTTATATTTGGAATCAGAATGTATCTGGAACCGTTTTGAATATAAATAGTTATCAGACTAAATTATCTGACCATTTACCAACACTTCTGTCTTTGTTTGGGTTATTTTTAACCATGCTTCCTGGTAAATACATGGTCAAGTTCAGTTCAGCGGTCCTATGAGCATAGGGAGGAATATATAAATAGGATTACAAAAAATATCTTAGTGAGTGGGACTACTTACTTTCCACAAGTAGAGTTTATTCAATTTGTGCGAGAATAATGTTTTGGTTTCTCATCTTTATGTAGTGTTTGCCAATTGTTGCAGTGTACACAATTATTTGTGACGTCTAGCTGTAGTTACTGGAGTCCACAAAAAAACAGTTCCTGTTTGTAATGCGACCAAGAGGCTGACGTGAATGGATTTTCCCCATCGTGGTATTTGATCATTAATTGTTTATCATAAACCCACCATGACATCAGGCACTTCATTTTGCTAAACTAAGTCTGGTGAAAGTTTGGGAAACTGTACTCAGGGACCTATTTTCTTGGAAAATTGTCTAATCTGTATACTGTCATGGTTTCCATTTTTACAACCATTATACTGACAAAAAACTAAAATACTAAAGTAACTTGATATTATGAATGTGGCAGATAAAAAAGATACGGGCTGACAAGCTGTATAATTAATGATTTACAGAAACACTCTTTCAGGTCACAGAATGCACAATCAATTTATTTTTAGCATTGTAGCAAAAAAGGTGACACATTCAAATGTGATAAAGTTACCTTGCTGACATAATACACTCTCTATTCAAGTAATACTGATGTATTTTATGAAAAAGTTTCCACTTTCCATCAAACGGTCTTTAACTAAGTGCTACTAAGATAATGGAAAAATAAATACAGAATAAAGTACTTTGTTATCATTCCGGCATCAGTTCTGTGTTTTGTGCCAACTGTGTGACAGGTGGAGAAAGCTCCCACACAAAACCTGATGTGGGAGCTGTAATGGTTTCAGAAACGACTGTGTAGCTACGGTGACAAATATATGGCTTGTGTGAGCAGCGCTCTGACTCTGCACTGCTTGTTCTCTAGAATCACATGACAAAGGAGTACCAGAGAATTTCTCCTGAACAGCGCAGCAAGTCTGAGTTCTTTAAATAGGCTGACACTAAAGAGCAGACCGGTTGCAGCTGTTTTTTAAAGTTTTATAGCCTGTCATGCCTGGATGATTTTAAAAAGGTTATTGGTATTTTTAAAAACCTCATAATTTACAATAGAGTTGACAGACAGATGTTCCAAGCCACATATCGTGCAATAACCTGTACAGCTTGTGTTTTTGTGGCATATATCTCCCTTTGGGGTTGTGTTCACATGTAGCCCAGGCTTGGGAATCAAGAGTGATCAAGAGATTTTAAATTTCTCAGCAGTTTTGCAGCAGCCTGCACCCATTTGTTATTATATCACACAAATGTATGTGTTCTCTCCTTGAAGTGATTAATTGTGTTTCCAAACTCCTCTGATTGTTTAGTTCTAAGTAATTAAAGGGGAAAGATTTCATGTTTTACAAGGAAAGCAAAGAATATTTCGAAATGGCCGTTCTCTGGAAGATTAAGTGCATCTTTTAAAAGGGCCTTTGTATTTATGTAGACCATGTTGGGTGATATCAAGACACTACTGACAAAAAATGATTATTCTTTCCTGGACCACTCATAGTGCACAAATCACCTCAGAGACCCCTTATCTCTCTGAAACCTCTTCACTGAGCCCCTTTGGCTGAGAGGAAACAATAAAGTGCAGTGGAAGCAGGTAGAGCAGGAGCTGATTCCCGTAATTATGTTGGATACGGAGGTTATTGCAGATTCCCGTTCATCCATCATTTTAGCGGTTTGCCGTAAACGTGCATGTGTTCCTGGCTGTAGTCGCTCTTAATGTCATGTACAGTGAAGACATGAGGGATCTGTGCTTACACAGGATCGCAATAAAGAAGCCACATCTGGGGCTGTAGTTAATTAATAAGTCTTTGTAGAAATCCTAATTATGAAGCTGAGTTTTGTTTAGATTGATTTGTGACAATGTTGTGTTTGACATTTGCTTCTTGATTGCTTGTGGTCCCAGACACTACTAATCATCACTGTCATATACAGTTTTAATTCTGACCTTATTAAATACCAATATGTAGAGAAATGTTGAAGTGGTAATCCCTCATTTGCCACAAACTGGGCTTAGACATTTAATAAAGAAGTAGAAACGATCATAAGGCATTGTTATTACACCAAATATTGAAATATTTCATGATTTATAAGACAGGGAAATGTACAGGATGTTACAAAATGCTACATAAAGATACCAAAAAGGTTAACCTGGTTTTCAGCCATCTTTTGAACAAACTGTTCATAACAGACTTTTTGGGGATTTAGGATGAGTAATGTGAAAATAAATCAATGTCCACAGCAGTCACACATATAGATCATAGCTGTTGTTGCTTAGACAGCGAACATGTTAGTTTGTATTTACTGTTGCACACATAGATGGTTATGAGACAATGAGACCCTGGGCCCAGTAAATACAACTTCTCTTTGAATTTCTTTGTGCTGAAGCACGGATGTTGACACATTTCTACCTATGTATTTGTTAACAGGGCGGGGGACATTACTGTAAGAAGGCTAATGTTTCAAGCAGGCATCATTATGTATGTGCGTGTGAGAGCATGTTAAGTCATGCTTTCTCCTACAGAGAATCCAGTGAGTCACAACAGCTAAAAGGAATCATATCATAATTCTCTGGATCTCTATTTTTGCAGCTCTGGTCTACTGAATTTCATCTGAAGCTACTGCTCAACAAGTTATCAGCTCAGACAATAGGAATGAGATATTATTTTTACCCTAGCTTAAACTAACAAGCGTATAGTTTCGTCTTGGAAACATGTCTTTAAAAGAGAAACTTATATAATGAACTGAT
Organism: Anoplopoma fimbria; assembly: GCF_027596085.1. Lineage (NCBI taxonomy): Eukaryota > Metazoa > Chordata > Actinopteri > Perciformes > Anoplopomatidae > Anoplopoma > Anoplopoma fimbria. The sequence goes on along the minus strand of NC_072459.1, from coordinate 11,782,987 downwards.
AACATGATTAGATGTTTTTGTGTTTGGTGTATCATAAAATAAATCAAGCAGTGAGATTTCATTTCATAGAAAAATAGTGCCATTTTATTATAAATTAATGAAATGTTCATACAAATATAAATAAGTGCAAAGTCGTATCAGTCTACTTGCTTCGTCAAACACATTTCTTCAAGCATCCACAGCCAGTGGTTTGGCTGGCAGAAGTACATCTTTATAAAAGACAGAACAAAAACATCTTCACTCATGTAAACTCATGAAAATAAGACATGTTTTGACTCTTCTCCTTAATGGGAAAAGACAGATACCATGTTTAATACATTCATCTGCAAGTGATGGCAATTCTGTCTGTGCCACAAATACTACCATGTCTTTTGGCATATCGATGTATATATATATATTTATTTATTTCCACACCACTTAAGGCATATTAAGCAGTGGTACTGTTCTCTCAAGTAAGATCCTCTAGGATTCAGTCATGTTGGTGTTCCAACAAGCTGCTCTCTAGTTCAGGCAAGTTTGGCGTGAACCCTTCCTCTAAACAAAATATCAGAAACATCACTTCTTTCCACATTTTCTGGTCTGATAATATCTTATAAAAGTTAGGTAAAAAAAAAGTTTTCCCATTGTGACTTGTACAAATATGCACCCAGAAGTCCATCAGTGTCCACTGGTTTGCACTCTAAGTTTCCATTGTCTGTTGATTTCCAGCATAGTCACAGATACTAGAATAACGTGTGCAATGCGTCCAAGATTTATCATTGGAGGTTAGAAAAAAAGCAAGCCTGACCAGTAAAAGCTGGACTGGCTTTAATGGATTGATGATTTTCTGAGGCTGATGTGTGGGAGCACATTTGGTTAGCAGCAGCAGGGGGAACCTGTGTGTCATCAGACTGTAGACAGCTGACTGTGAGTCTCACTTCAGTTTTCAGTAATTTGTATGTCATCGGTGAGGCAGAGGAGGACGGCGGGGTTTTCTCTCTTTCACACCACCAGATAACAGCAGTGCTCTCTTTCTCTTGGTCCTCTTTGTGGATAAGTCCACGATCCAGAGTCTCTTCCTGAAACATGGACCTGAAGACACTGATGCCCACTTTTCTTGTCAGTACAATAAACTGCTCCTTTTCACAAGCTCGATCTTGGTCTCGAATCTGCTTCACTGATACTCCTCAGACACAGCGTGTGTCTTCGAACGTAGCTGTGTTGGATCCCATCCAGTTTCTTTTAAGTCTTTGCCCCTTCAAGAGCATCAGCCAAACGTCTCTAGATAGGAGCATCATACTCTTGAAGAAACTCCTTAAGAGGATGAGGAAGTTGGTCTCTTTTAGTAGAAATGTCCAAATGTCCATTGACTGTTTTCCTGCACAAGTGCTGCAAGGTGGATAAGCTACAGGAGAGAGGTTTGACAAGCTCCAGAGGGATCTTCTCTCCTCCAGAGAAAATGTAGTACATATTCCCACTGCGGCTGTTCACTTTGCTCTGAGGCATGTAGAAGTGGACCAGCTTGAGGACGCAGTCAAAGTGGGGAACAGAGTGAATGTTCTTAGGGTCTGTTTGCAGGTAAAAAGAGGAAGTGTCACATTGGATTCTTAGGTTCTTGGTTCCCGACGCCGTCTTGACGCTGAGGGCGAACAGGTGTCGGTTGTCGGAGCTGTCCCTGACGAGGAAAGTGCCGGTGGCCTCGGCCGCCAGCATGGCGTTGGCCTCCTTCCCGTTGATGGCGGCCCAGTAGAAGCCGCTCTCCTTGAGTTTGTGGAGCGTGGCCAGTACCATCTGGTACTGGGTCTTGGAGGTGAAAGTCTTGTAACGCTGAGGCAGCCGCATACTGGAGTCCACGAGGCTGCTGCTCATTGCGGAGTCAAACTTGCTGTGAGTTACCATGGCGCTGTGCCCGTTCTCTAGGCAGCCTGGGGAGCACTGGGCAACCACACAGACGAGAGAAGAAGAAAGTGGGTTCAAAGAGAGGTTCAGAGTGTTGTGATGAGGTCAATCTGTCTGGAAGTGAAACACCTGGAGAGATAAGAGAAGGCATGTTAGTTTGAGCTCATTGTGGAAAAATATGATAAACATTAAAATGCAGTTTAATAGTTTAAAAGTGACATACAGTCATAGCCAAGATTTTTTTATTCATGCTGATGTCTAACACTCCCCAGCTACAGCAGCTCTCCTGGAAACTATTTTTCCAGATGTGGAACATCAGCGCCATGACTTTTTTTTGTCATCTCGAATTTAAAAAAAAGCACATACCCAATTTGCATGACTTCTCTTTCCTCAGTTTGAGAGGAATTGTAGATTTAACATTGTGTTTAGATAAAATGTCTCTATGTAAATTCCATCCATTTCGGGGAAACTTTGTGCGTGTAATGTGCCCTCGGGACTCGGTCAGTTCCAGTAAAGCCATCGTAATCCTGATTACGCAATTTTTCACGCCGGGACCGGCTTCACTTAACCAACTACCTCAATCAGATTAACACGCAAAGCATTATTCATCCCATTTTACATTTTATGTATTTAAGTATTATAATATATGAAGAAAAAAAAAAAAGATCCTCACCTTCAATGTTTCTCCAAATCCGCTCTTTTAAAATAAATCCAAATGCGCAGTCGCTGTATTGGAGTCTGTTCACAGCCCGTCACGATTATACAGATGTTTTAAAGTTATTTGGCAACAAACTTCGGACTTGTAAAGTAGTTTTTCCTCTGTATGTATCAGTCGGAGTGCTGCCCTGTGGAACTGTGAGTTTATAGTGAGGAGGAGAGGAGAGGCTTCATTATAAATGTGAGCAGACTCCTCCCTTCCTCTCTCTTGGCACATTGACAAGAGTTTTTTTTCTCCTGCTCCGAGAAGGAGTCCTCCCCCTGCTGTTTTTTCCAAAATGAAGTTAAGGAGGAGTTCCAAGCAATACTTATTTACCTTTGGTAACCTAGACTCTCTCCTTAGGCTCTAATAAACACTTTAAATATTACAATCTCTTTTTTTTTTTAGATTTTGAGAAACAGATATAGAATTATATATATATATATATATATTATATGCTCTTTTTTTTTTTCGGTAGAAGTTCCGCTAAGAGTCAAGTATGAGGTAATGACTCAGTCTTAGCTTTGTGTATTCGGTTTCCCAGAAATTCAAAGCAATAATAGCTCACATGCTGAGCAGCGGCCCTCCAGAGAGGGCGCCAGATTTTGTGTAACTTCAGACAGCACATCTTTATTTCCCAATAGCATTAGTTGGTATCCAGGGGCAGCGGGTTATTATTTACTCATTGTAGAGAAGTCGTATGACTGTTTTTTTTTACAGTCATTATGAGTATGTTTTATGATTGTTTTTAAAGTACTATCCTAAGATCCATAACAAAATCAAAGTTAGGGCTCTTGCCAAATGCACTTTGTGAACATGTCATTAAATATCAAAATATGTGTTTTAATATTGTTCTTAGTTAGCTTGTTGACTATGTTATTTATTGTGTCTTGCACAAACAAGTACTCATAGGAAACATTTCTCAGACAAAAACATAACTTCTTACATATAAAGTCACAATGCAATCAAAAAAAAAAGTAAGCCAAGGCTGGTGTATGCACAGGTAATGACAATGTTGTAAAACACAGTAATGATACAAGGTATTATAGTCGTTATAGGAGAAATGACAATTGTTGATTAATACTAAAAAAATAATGAACACTTTAAATGTCCTCATAGGTCCTTAAAACTACATTATAGTGTTTCATAAACCATTTATTGAATATTTATAGTAAGTATGACCGCTAAGTGTCTTGTGTCTTATAATAATCCAAACAAAATGTATAAAAAATGTAGGACAGTTTAAGTAAAGTAAAAAAAGTTGTATTAATCAACTTTACTTATTTATTTATTTATTTTTATTTTTTTTGGGGGGGGGGGGGGGGGGGAGTAGTCCATTGCTGATTCTACCCATACTGTGAGACTTTCTTTATCATCAATTTACAATAATTTGTGTGTCAGCATTAAACTGTCTAAAGAAAGCTGACTTCATATCCTCATTTTAAAGACATGTTAAAAGAATGAATCTTTGGCAACGTGTGTGACTGATAGAGCACTCATATCCACATCAGCTCCCTCCCTGCTGACTCAGCTATGACCACCATAAGCCTCAGGTGGTTATTGTACGGACAGATTAACTCTGCGCCATGGTGTCGCGTCAGGCTTTGCCATCCTTTAAACAACTCACTCGGTGTAATCATCATGTTGAAGACGGCCTGTAAGTGAAAATATGACTTAGCTCAGACTAGCTCTGAAGCTTCTGAAGGGGGAGGGGCGGGGGGAGGGGCGGGGGGGGACTGATTGGGTTTTGGTGAAAGCCAGCTGTGTCCACAGAGGTGAGTCAGGTGTTATCTGATAAAGACCACCAGCAGGATAGGGGTTCAAGGGAAATCACTAGGATAGCTTCGTAACGGTCCACTTCTTTCCAGAAAGTCTATTGTGTCATCAGCGTGAGGCATGTTTTTAGCATCCAAAGTCTCCTCTGGGGCCGCGATGCGTGTCAAATGAAAGGAGGGAGAACACACTCACACCACGCTTTAGCTCACCACGTCTCCAAGGAAACCACTATGCACATTATTACAGTATGCTGACTTGGCTTTTATCATGTATACTGTAATTTACCAAGTCAACTACACTTTTGATACAATTACACACCAGTAAGGAGGGAGGCGCTGGAAAAAAAGAAGACCTGTACGTTCCCCCAGACGTCAAGACTTTAAAAAAAAAATAAACAACCCGAAAACAGTGTGTACTTAACCCGAGGTAAAACCTCAAATAGTTGGTCAGTCAAGGCAGCTGACGAACCAAGTGACCTGAAGCTGAGAAAGCTTTCTACTCTGTTGATGTAGCTCGCCGCGGGACCCCTGCCAAACATCTGAGTCTCAGAGTGTGAGTCTTGGAATTGACAGATTTGGCTCTCTAAGTCGATGCGTGTTTGTCCCTTTCTGTGTCTTTTAGTTCTAATAGATTTACAGAATCTAAATAGAAAAACCATAAACACGCTCTTGTTCATGTTTTCTTAGGTTTTTAAACATTTGTCCTAATACTCTAGGACTGGCACAAGAAGTTGAGTTTCAATTAATGTGCAAAGTCAATGAATTGGACCTTATTTTCTATTTAGCAGATGAGACTAGGGCCTCGCATGACAGTTTGTTGGTCTAAACCGCTGTTTAGTAGAAAAGGCAGCTGTTTAGGTTTTCCCACACTGACTCAGAAATTTACTCTAGCTCATGGTTCCCGTAAACCCAGTGGGTACGAGGGGGGAAAAGCAGACCTCTAGACTGGAAAGAGGGGCGAAAAGCAGAAAAATGTTATTCAACTAAATATTTTGGAGCTTCTCGGTCTAGCAGATTTTCACTGAACGGTGGGAGTTCTTTTAAAAAGCGCTGGGTGTTTTGCCAATTCTATGAAATTGTTTGTGGTGTTGGCAATTACAAAGGCGTCCCTTATTGTTTGTACAGCTGAATACAGGTCCGGTTGAGTCAACATCATCAGTAAATGTCATTTTGCCATTATGCAGGGTTACATTTGTAATGAAATCAGTTTTACTAAAACCTTTGTACAACACTGAGTAAATTAAAGGTCTGTTAGTGTAAACACTGCTGTTACTATAAGACCTGAAATGATACTGTATGATTCAAATTAGGTTATATTACTGTGGAACTGCCACTGCTGATTAGAGATAGGCCGGTAGGTTCCTGGCATATCACTCAATCTGATTCCTGTTAACCCTGTGTCATTATATACAGTAGTTTTATTTCCTGTCTGTACAGTACCTACATGCCTCTGTTAATGTCTCAATTTGGCCACTATTGAGCATTTCCTCCCACAGCTGCATTACTTACTTTGAAACTTCCTTGTTGGTTGAACAAAACTACAACTGTGTGATAACTAATCCTCCAGTAATACTTTCCTGGTAACTCTCTCTCTCTCTGTCTCTCTCTCTCTCTCTCTCTCTCTCTCTGTTGCTCAATGGCCTTCTTTGTGTAATGTCTTTGAATTATGGGAAGTGTCATGTGTGACCACCACAAATGAGAAGCCACGAAATCCAAAATGGCAAAACAGTCTTTCACAACTCATTCTTAACAAAAATATTCTCACTCAACTCAACTCAAAGATGTCCTTTTTGTGTCAGTTTCCAATTAACTCACATACTTTGTGTTGGCTGGAATTCCTTTCCAGTAAAGGCTTCCCTGGTATGTGGAATAGTCATACGAACATTTTGTTCTTCACTCTGAGAGATGTTTGTCGTCATGCTAATTGCACAACTCTCCCATAGAGAGTTACTGTAAAGTAACAGGGAAGAACACTTTGCGATTATTATTCATTTCGCAGTTGCCCCTGAGCAGGAAGTGAACCCATCATGTAAACTATCACAGTAGTAAAGAATTGGAAAAAAATAAGAGTGAGGTAAAATAAAAAAATAAACTGGAAACAGTTGATTGACATAAAAGCCAAAAAAAACAAAAACCTGAAAGGTCAGCAAAAGAAGAGCTTCTACCTATTCGTATACAACCTGCTCTCTGTCTGCATGGCTAGTAAATTCTCTAAAGTCTCTACCCTTCACTTGAAGCAGGTGTGTTTCCCTGCATCAACACCCAGGTTCATTGAAGTGGAGGATTTGTTTTTAATGGTTTGAAAAGGTGTGAAAGTTGGCAGGGAAGTTGAACGTGATAGAGGCGTAACATGCTTGGCACATGCCGCATTTTGCAGGGTGGAATCTATTTATGGCGTGTCTGTCTTCTGGGAAGAGCTAAAAGCAGAACACTGTGCCATTAAGTGTACCATTAAATGTACCTTCCACACCCAATGTACTCTTCCTTAGGTTATTCAACCTGTGTTTTCAATATTTATTTGAAGTCCTGCATTTAATATTCAAAGTTTAGAATTTTTAAAGACAAAATATACTTAATTAAGTACTATTTTGCCGAATGATGATTTTTTTTTTTATAATACTATCATTGGATGATTATTACTGATGTATGAATATGTAATCAGAACTTTAATGTTGTATCTGGTCAAGGTGGCGCTAATTTTACCTCCTTTATACTATAATGTTTCTTATGTTGTGAGCTAGTAATATGTGCTGTGTGTCATGTAAAAGTATAATGCCTCTCTCTGAAATGTAGAAATATAAAGTCTCACAAAATGGAAATATTCAAGTTAAACAGTACCTCAAATTTGTTATTTAGTACAGTACTTGAGTAAATTAACTTTCCACCACTGTCAATGTAACAATCTTTCTCACAACAGCTGTGGACCTTCTAACAGGAGCCTATTACATTGCCAAGAATGCTCTTTGAATAAATGATTTGTTTCCTGAGTTTATGACGTACTTTCTGGCATTGTTTGTCGTTGGCCCTGCCAGCAAATGACCAGCAGACTTTTCAACTCCGGGCATCACTCCAATATTTACATATCACCACACTGAGGCCCATTGACGGGGCCGGAGCAAGTTCTGCTCCTCTCAAGGTTAACAAGAGGAGGGGGGGGGCTTTTGATATGACAGGGGAGCTGTGATAAATAACGGCCTGTTGTCGCTTTTACCTTCCTGGCATAAACTGTTGACACAACAATAGGAAAGTCTGGTGTTGTTGTGATAAGTCGCAGCTGGAACTGCACGTGGTACAATTACCAACATTTCAGCCATGTGACAGTGAGCTGGGAACTTCAGCTGGGGCTATTATTGAGACGGACATCACAGGACAAACTGCTGAGAGACCCTTTCTTTCCAAATCACATATAGCTTACACAACTGGGGAAATTGACTATTTTAACATTTAGTGCCAACGCGTGGAAATTGAATTGCACACTATGGGAACGTGTGACTCAACCCTGTTTGACTGCACAGTCATGGTGTTGAGGAAGAGGTTAAAGAGAAGAAGTGAATATCACAGACGTCATTGGGGTCTGGCATTCAGTGTGTCGTTATTTTCCACCATGAGCCGGGCTGTGCTAGATGTGGTTGCTAAGCACATGGCACCTCAATATTTACTGTAAAATTCAGATTATAATGTGTAAATCAGCTGATCCACAGTACAACAAATTTCATTCTATTTCTGTCTAAAATGATATGTGAATTAAGTATGAAATAGTCTTCGTAGTTGTTGTTGGGTGAAAAGCCTTATTTACTTTAAGAGGAATAGTTTGACATCTGGGTAATTATGCTTATACTCTCTCTTGCCGAGAGTTAGACAGATCAAGGCTCGCAGTTTCCCCTATTTCCAGTCTTTTTGTGCTAAGCTAAGCTAACTGGCTCCTGGCTGTAGCTTCATATTTACCACACAGGCATGAGAGTGGGATCGATCTTCTCATCAAACTCTTGGACTGCAAAGTAAATAAGCGTCTTTCCCACAATGTCAAACTACTAGCTTAATTTATTTTCCAACGTATGAGTCATGTGCAAAAAAGAGGGAAAACGAATTAACACCCCGAAGAAAACCATCGTGTTCAAGTTAACAATCTGCAACCCTTTCATCCCTGCACCTTCTGACAGAAATTAGCATGTGAGGTCATACCACCATGGTGGTACAAGCTGCTTCTGGAAAATGCACATTTGCCAAGTTCCCCGAAACTGCCAGCGTCCAGATCGTGATCAACTGCCTCCTCAAACATTCAGATTGCATCATGCCAGATAATATGATTGATAAACGCTGCCCGCCTATCTTGGCTGGCCTGCCACTGCCGCCTCCATCCGTTTATCAGTATCAAATGCTTGGAGACAAAGGGAGCCAATGACATAATCGGGATCTTCAAAATGGACTTTGATTCCCACAAACCCCAGGAATAGCTGGCTGATGTCATTGGGCAGATGGTAATAAATCTGTCTACGCTATTATAGCAGGTTGGCTGAGAGATGCTGTTACACACACACACACACACACACACACACACACACACACACACACACACACACACACACACACACACACACACACACACACACACACACACACACACACACACACACACACACACACACACACACACCTTGTTTAAATGCACTCAGGCGAGAGTGCACACCGCCAAACAATAGGCTACTTGAAAATGTATTGAATGCAGAGAGCACACACTCTCATGTGCATGCATACAGTACTCATATGCATATAGAATAATACTGGTTGCCCATATGCATCTACACTCATGAGCACATGGGAACGCAGAGACACACACTTCCTCTATAACACAGTAGTAGTAACTTGATCCTGAGCTGTGCCAGTAAGTCTGACATTTCCGGATAGATTTAGTGTGTACTTGCAACGTTCACACACCAGTTTTGTGGTTACTGTCCAGATAAGAGTGCTGACAGCGGACCCAGGATGTATGCGAGGCGAAGGACAAGGACGTTTCGGAGGATCAGAGGGGATTTACCTGGAAGATGTCCTGTAATCCTAGAGGAGCCTGATCTTGATTTAAAGTTATAAGTCACCTTTCCCTTCATGCTCCACATTGTCTAAAGGGGCCTGACTCAGCCGCAGATGTTTCAGGATACTACCCAGGATGCATCAGTCAGAGGAAAAGCTTTGATCCTAGCCGTTCCCTCGATCGGTAAATGATTCCACATGCCTAAATGACTAGGCCTTCAATGACTTTGCACGAACGGCCTTCATGGCAGACACAATGAAGTCATATGAGGGGACTATAAACTGACTGGAAGCCATTGGGAGTTTGGAATAGAGCCTATTGTTACTGGTGCAGGTGTGTTTCTGTATGGAGTAATTGCAGGAGCGCTCTTTCATCTCAGCAATCTGTGAGTGTTTGTGGTAGCTTCTAATAAAATTGCAGCTGTACCATTGCTCAGTATATATGTATATGTATTTCTTCTTCTTTTACAGCTCAGCTCTCTTTGTTTCAGCTGCAACAATCCCCATTTTGCATTGCAGATCTACAACTCCTACACATTGAGGTTTGTGACCTCTGCAAACAGCAACTCAGTGTGCCCAAGAGGCCAAACAGAGGGGGCCCCTGTCTTCACATCTTCGCCTACACTTTTAGATATGTATTCTGATTGCAAGCATCACACAGAGGAGTTCAAGCGACTTTTTACTTTGACTCCGAGACTCAAATGCTGCGGTGAACAGGTCCTGGAACAGAGATCACAAATGCCTCTCAAACTCCCTCTCTTATCAAGGCATTTCCTTTTGTCCCATTCTAGTCGGGCACTCCCTGTAGACAGGAAATTCTTCTGGCGGCGCTCCAAAACCACAGCCTTTTTTTCCATCTTTTACTAGAAATCTTGGAAGGAGAGTACAGTCTGTCCCAACCTCCAACCTGCATGTAAACAAACAATCTGCACGTTCCAGAAATCCCTCCAGTTAATCCATCCACAGCAGCTCTCATCTGAGATTTCTGCAACGCCTGTAATCACTAAGCTACACAATATACTGCAATCAACACAAGATAATATACAGGAAGCTCCCTAAGACATGCTATAAATCGTAAAAGTCCCACACGAAAGAATATGCTTCTTTTCTCACCACATTGAAAAAGTTTCCCAGAATAAGAGCCACCCACAGTTCAATGAATATGCAGAAAAAAATCCCACATTACCATTTTCCCACTGGGACAAACAACCTTTTGTCTCGTTCAAACAGTTATTCTGCAGCCCTGCATCAGCAAGTTCACTAGCAAAAATATTGCACACAATGAAAAAAAGTTGATACTTTCTTTCCAGTAAATCTAATTGATGTTGCACTCAGACGCCTCGATTCTATTTAGAACACATACTTAGATTTAAACTCAAGGTGGCTGCATTGTTCCTCATTTGTAAACCAAGTATGCCAGTAACTGCAGTTGCGAGGACCTGTCCATGTACTAAATCATTTCCAGTACTTTTTTATTGGCTACACATGACAGTCACAACTGAGTCATGAATCCGAGCACACAGGTCTGAAAGTTCCTGTTTGTTTTCACATCTCTTTTATTACCTTAACATTCTCATATCGAGGTCACCATGTCACCTATTTGATATGGACAGAGATTAGGGATGTCTTAAACACATGTCTAAAGTTATCAATTCAGCAAAAAATGAACATTCAAAGAGCAGCTGCACCGTTTTCCACCACTTTAATGTTCTGATGTACAATTAAGTCGCATAAATTAAAATAAGGACTAAAGTGAGGCCAAATATCAGAATTTCATTTTCTGCTCCAGCTAGTTTGATTTAGATGTTTTGCAAGATTTTGTATGCGGCCAATTTTCAAACTTGCACAACAACATGTTTGTGGGAAAATTCTCTGAACCAAATCAGTAAATGATATATTCCACATTCCAGAAGTATTTTACTCACTGCCCTGAACACAAGCCCAATGTTTTACTGCTTTTCACTATCAGCGCTTTAACCTCGCTTTCAGCCGCACAAGATGCTGTGATATACTGTACATATGGTGTTATGAGTATGTGTGAAGCGGAGAGCGAGATAGAGAGAGGTAGCCGATGGGGGAAGGGGTGGGCGAGACTTTGTTGTGGTTGTCTTTTGAACTCCCTTTCTCAGAAATCCTTCCCAGAGGATGAATTCCGTGTTCCTCGGCAGAGCAGGAGATTCCTAAAGTGATTTGAGCAGGATTTATTCTTCCAGTAAGGCAACAATGCATCCGTCAACACAGCAACTGAAGTGTACGGGCACCTTTAACACTCTGACATACAGCATCTCAAAAGAGTTTAAGCTACACTTGGCTCCAGTCTGTCTGTAGGCTTTTTTCATATTTGAAAAAACATGACAGCAGTGTTAAGGGAGATCTAATGGGACAGCTTGTTAACAACATTCATGACTCACATGATGGACAGCTTCTATTCTTAAAATGCCAACTTCAAAGCGCCACCCTTCTTAAATTAACTTGTTAACTGCATGCAAAACTGAAAACCAACAAACCTGTTGAAGCCAACGTTATGCAGCTGAGAACTGGTTTGAAAACGTCTACCATGGCTGTGTTGCATTACGCTTGCGTGTTGGTCTATACACACGCCAGTACGTGTGTAACATTCTTTGCTTGCATGAGCCCCATGTGAGGAAAGGGCCCTTCTCATGCCAGCTGAGGTCAGCTCCGGACACCACGGGGTGCACCCTTCTCCTCCGCCGCGGTGGGCTGAGAGGCAGGGGGAGGCCTCCAGTGCTTCTGGGAAACAGTCTGGGCCTAATTGGAGCCTGACTGGTCTCACATGTCTCCACTTACTGGAGGAGACGGAGGATCCCACTGCCTGGCCTATTAGAGCTCCAGTAGGCACAGGCCTTTCCCCCTTCATCAGCATAACCACACAGTAGTGAACTGACCAAGCAGGCCTGACATGACAGCATGACTGAGATGTGTGGTCTGGGATGTCTCAGTGCAGTGAGGTCCGGTAGGCTATGCTGAGCGTACTATTATCTTTTTAAAAGAATATTCGACCTTGATACAACTCTTTTCGCGGTAAAGCTTGTTCCAAGGATCTCATTTCTGTGCAGAACAGGCACCCTCCTCCTGCTCTTCCCTCTCAACTCATTCTGGGTCGGGACTGATGAAACCTCCCCCTCCAACTGAACAGTATATCACATTCTCCTTTGCACGCACACACAAACCTCAAACTCACAAAAAAAAAAAAAAAAAAAAAAGTTGTCAAAGTACACCATCTTTTCATGTGAAATACGAGAAGTGAAGAACAGCGCAGATGGTGAAAAACAAAAGACTACCCTGCTGCTGCTACCTCACCACCGCCACACATTCTCTAACTTTTTTTCACAGTTTTTTTTTTTTCTTTCTTTCTTGCCGTGGCAGTGTGCCTCTCGTTTCCCATCAGTCACGGTCACCTCCTTGGCCCTGCTCTGTTATTCTCACAAACGTCATTATCATCCTGTTTCACAGCAGCAGTGATAAATACTGCTTACTGCAGTTGTGCAAAAAAAAAAAGAGTATTTCCAATTTACCAAAACTCAAACTCATTTAATATCTGAATGCACAGCAGGAACCTAGTTTTAAAAACACCTATTATGCTATTATTGCATTTCAATGCACGTCTGGAACAAATTGTTTCATAATTTGTTGCCATATTTTCGACATACACACTGCAGACTATGGCCCAGGCAAAAATAAGCACCTATTCATTTAGTCTTGAATATCAGGCATAATTTGGTTTTGCTGGAATAAAGAATATTCAAATGGTTCACAGATGAAAGGGCTTTTGAAAGCAATTCTTTGCTCAGATAAACACGTTTCAACTTGAATAAATTCAGGTATTCACAAGACAGACCCATTTTACTTTATCACTGTACTTACAACCAGTCGAGCAAATCCCATATGCCTCTGCAACTACAATGTATGTGCCAGTAAAATTTAGCATTAACGGTGAATATTCAATGGGGACTGAGGCTGATTTGTGCAACTACAAAGTGCTTTTGTTGCTGAAATTTTTTACCCAAACTCCTTTTAATGTCAGTTTCCTCCGTCTGTCAGTTACACATTTATGATGCTGAAAAACTGATTTGTTTGTGCTCGACATTTTATAGAAAACATGTAGTTAAATGCAGGAATGAAAACAAAATAGGTCACACTTTCACAACTTCATTCACATTGTAGTCAAAAGATTTTTGTGTCTCAATGAGGCGTTCACTCTTTTCCATGGTACTGCAGGATGAAAGCAGAAACAGACAAAGCCATCCACAAGGTTAAGGTAATATATTTTTCATAAAGTAATTTAATATAACCCACAATATCTGAGCTAGGCTCAGTAGACACTAACCGACATCCAAAGATGTATTCGCATGTGTATTTTCAACTGCATTTCAGTCGGTTTCCTGCAATGCACGTTCCATTGAGAAAAAGTCATTTCTATTGATTGCCTTTCCAGGCATCATTTAATATGATACATATTCACTTGTTAATATCGACCTTTCCCCGCTGCCTCGACGTCTGTGCCATAAATACTTTAAAAGCAAGCTTGTGAAAAGATATGAAATGTTATGAAGCTGTAAATAAAGTCTGGATTGAAACAGTGACTAGAGGGTAAATGTGGTTAGAATAATTCAAATTTTGGAAAGTTGTGCAAAAAAAATAAAAAGAGAGATTGAATGATTCAATTTCAAATGGAAGTAGTATTCAGTATTCATGGGCATGTATGCCAACATGCTGTAGCATGTTGGCCTCACATAACCCATCATTTAATTTGTGATTGATTGAGCATGACAGTAATTCAGCTGTAATTAGTAGGCATACAAAAAAAAACATGTTAAACTTCCTTGTTCCCTGTAGTAGTTGAGATTAAGCAGGATGCCTCTACAGTGCTAATCACATACTGCCACCTGCTGGAGTTACTTTACTACTGTGTCATGAGCTGATGTTGACATGCAATTGTTAAAAAGACATTTAAAGCCAGCATTGTGACACATTTGTCTTTATTTCAGCTTGATTAAATGGCAATGATACAAACCTCAAATCAAACATCATTGAACAGAATACCAAAAGAAAATAAGAAACAAAATGATGACAAAATACCCACTATACATTTAAGTATATACAACTTTGATAAATAAACCAATACTGTCTAGAATAATGATTGTTTTGCGTTTTTTTCCTTATTTCTCTAGGATTAGTGCGCTGAGAGGAGCAGAGAGAGGAAGAGAACCAGGAAACAGAAGAGGCAGGGAGTGAGGAGAATGACCAGCAGGCACACGGACGAGACAGCTGTAGACACGAGTAGAAAAGACAGCCGCTTGATGCACAACTCAGGGCCGCGTTTGAAAAATGCTGTCTCAACACAGTCTTTTTTTTTAGTTTTTTTGCTTTCTGACAAAATGACGTGTCACTGCCTCAGTGTGACCGACCAACCATCCTGACCTCCATCTTTTGGTTCACCACAGTACGTTCCTCATACAACCAGTAGTTTTGTATTGTTTCACATCACACTTTTGATCCTGAGAAGGGACAGCCCATTCTTATCCAGGCAGAGCTTAAAAGAAACACATTTATTTGTGCCGCGTTAAAGCCTCTACAATAATATGTCATGTATTATGTCTTATACACGAACACCCTGAAGCATACAGTACAACTATCAATGAGGTCGGGCTGACAGCTGGAAATTACATACGAGTTGTTTTACCATTAAATAGGTAACCGACTACAAAGAAAAAAACAATGTAGAAGGCAGGAAATCAATTATTAAATGTAGTTTGACTGGGAGAAGAAAACTGTGAATTACTGTCGCTAACCAGCAGCTTCTCTCATCACATTTCATCTAGAGTGCCGGGCACTGTTTAGCAGTAAAGTAAACTTGCCTAATAGTGAAATTAAGTAATAGAAAGCGGTTTTGTGTTTGAAAGAAAATAAGACAAAAATGTATGATAAGAGAAAATAAGAAAGTTCTAATTTCCAGACAACTTAAGACCTCAAAAAGATGAACAATCATCCCTTTAAAAATACACTAATCCCCAGAATGCATCTACAGGAGCTTCAGGAAATGAACAGTGAGAGCCAGATCAAACACACTGAGACCCCGTCCAGACTAGAAGACACCTTCATCTGCAGCCGATCGTCCCCACACTGCCGCGTCACATTTACAAAAACAGTTCAGTCTGGGACACAGATGAGGCTTTCATTCCTCACGTGGCTGTCGTGTTGTGAACAGAATCCATTTCAACGCCGATATGGAAAGTTTCAGAACATCGTAACAATCTCCTGAGTGGCAACTTTTTTTTTTATTTGTTATTAAAACAGAGAGGTTTCTCTTTTCTTTTTTCTATAAAATAACAAACCGTTGGCAAATCAAACCCTCCCTCCCACACCCTCCCTGGTAAGACATTATTTTTTCCTACAAAAGCAAACAAACAAAAACAACTGAAGAACAGTTGACATTTAAAGCTGTAAAAATAGACACGTATTAACATATTAAAGCACATCAGAAAAGGTCTTTGCTTTTCATTCAGAAAGCGAGGAATATTTTGGTTGGAGTGCCACACTTGGTCAGACCTGCTGAGTTTAAATCGATGTGTGCTACTGGGGAACAGCGTTTGTATGTTGTGTATCAGCACAATCTAAATCGGGAATTGTGTTAGTTTTTAAAGCAAGAAGATTTGCTGAGTAACACAGCAACATATCCTTACGACCTCATGAACAGAGAGCACACAAAGCTGAGAGAGAAAGAGAGACAGGAGGTTAAGAAGACGCTTTGGCCATGACTCTTATCTAGAAACCCCAGCATGCTTCTTGTTTTTCTGGCCTGTAGAGTCCCAAAGCCAGACCTAGTATGTTTCCTAGAGAAAAATCCCCTGGAGAGGCCCGAGGCAGACCTCAACCACGGCGTCTGCACCGACCCAGACAGGGCCAGCGGAGGCCTGGACCCCCTGCTCTGTCAAGTGCAACATCTGGAGTGCTGAGCAGCTCTAGTGCCTCTTCATGGACGACACCTTCTTCTTCCTGGCTGCCAGCATTTCGTAAAAGGGGTCCCTGCTGATGGCAGCTCTGTGGGCACAGATGCAAAGGATAATGTCAGGGAGCGAAGCATAATGGCACAAGTGTGAAAATTGCTGAACTGTTAGATGTGGTGCATTTGCATGCAAGTAGGGATCTTTTTTTATTTTTTTAAGTTTTGGTTAAAAAAAAATATTAAAATGTAAGTGTTGACATGTGTGATTTTAGTCAAAACAGGTTGTAAAAATAGCATCTGCAATACGCCACTGATGATGAACTTTTTTTTTTTATTAGGAGGAAGTGCTCTGAATAATCAGCACTTGTGCTTTTATCCAGCATTTTTATCTTTATGCTCTTTAACCGTAAACCTTCTAAACTGTACTCTTAGAGCTGGTGGAAGTGTGAGGACATAAAATGAAAGTCAAAACTTGTTTAAACCAATCTGATCCAATTGAAAAAAATCTTAAATTGTTTGGTTAAAAACCGTAATAAATCTTCAACCATGGAGGAGAGTTGAAGTGTTGGCACGGTGGGAGAGACATTTATGTCTGTGGTTAATTACTGCAATTTGAATCAATCATCCTCTCTCTGAGTCATAGCTAAATCAAATCTGAACACGCAGACATATAAAAATATTTATAGTTTCAATATGTCTTACACTTTTTGAAGATCCATTTGTCCATCGCAAATTAAAGTCCATAAATCTGCTTGGAAATAATACTTTTTTTTTTATTATGGCTCCAGAACTTGCCTGAGAATCACTTAATCCAAATGTCTGTGTGTCGATGGGTACATTGGGTGCAAACAGCAACGGCTAATAGATAATTCGGCATACTTTTAATGGATCCAAGTTGCCGGAATGTAAAATAATACAGATTTACTCAAATTGTAGCTAACTCACTGACTACATGGAAACATTATACTTCCTGTTTATGCCCCCCAAAGCCCCCAAATTATGGGAGCTGTATTTCCAAATTGATGTTGAGAAGAAGGAGTAGGATTATCCAACAGAATTGTAGCAAGACAAAATATAATAATGGGGGGGCGGCTTTGTAAACCCCTAATGAGCCTTACATGCAGGCTACACACGTGCAACTGCATCAAGCTATGCCTTCAAGAAGTGAAAGAAAAAAACATTTACTTGATGCTATTCATCCATTCCTCTTTTTCCTCAGCAGTGGGGGCGGAGATACGGTAGAAGGTGTGGTTGCCCTCGACAACGCGTCCATCAGCCTCGGTCTTGCAAGCTTTTATCACCTGGTCCTTGTTGTCCGGAATGAAAAGCTCAAAGCAGTTCTAAAGAAGTGAAGAGGATGCCGGTTAGAAGCTATAGAAAGTAGGACGCCCCAAAGACAAAAATAACTGCATTCATCAGAAATGCTATAAACTATTAGCTAATGTACCTACAGTGTTTTTTGAAAGCCCTCTTTATGGCAAACTGTTCATATACTGCGTCATATAAAATTGTGAGTAAGTAACTCGCAGCAAATATGGTTGTGTATGTGAATGCTACTGCCTATGAAGCAGTTTGTGTCAATTAAATGTCTAGATCTGTTAAATAAATCAGGTTGATTGATTTCTAGTTCAACGTTAAATGTCAAAGCGGTGCATGCTAAAAACTACAGCAGTGGAAATTCAGCAAAAAATAATCCCCGTTGTCAATTTTCCAAAAAGGGCTGCACTAAAGAGAGTCTTTCTTTACCGTCCATTAGGAAAATGGGTTGTAGTAAAATGTAAATCTCGGATCTGACGGTGTGTGTAATCACAGGAGGAACCAGCAGAGGGAGCTGTACTTACAGGCTTCTTATCCTCCACCTCCTTGATGCTCAGGTTCTCCAGCGGGATGATTCCTCTGGGCTCTTTGTCCTGCAAAAAAATACAACAGATGTGAGTGAACGAGTGCTGCACGCAATGGAACGACCAGAACGGAGGGAGCAGATGATTCTCTCTCTCTCTCTGGCGGAGAATCGGAGCCGTACTCACCGTGGTGTACTCAAAGTAGTAAAGACAGTTGTCTGTGAGGATGAACCACCTCCTCTTCCAGGTCTTAACTCGTCCCCCTGTGGAGCAAACGGCCAGCGTCAAAGAGGCTCAGCAGAAGAAAAAGAAAGAGAGAGAGAGAAAAACGAGCACCGAAAGCACTGGGTCGAGCAGCAGACAGGCAGACAGATGTACGGGCAGACAGACAGATGACGGCTCCACAGGACTCCTTTTACCCAGATCGTCCCGCTATTTCACCCTGACCCACCATCGCTGCATGCGCTCGCCATCACCACAACTGCATAGGCTTTGGCGCTCTGGTTATTTCTCTTGACTTTATAACTACTTATTCAAATCCCCTTGTATGTGTTGAATACTTTGAGCTACTTTCACGTCTACATTTCATAGGTCCTGGCCACTTCACAGTTAAATCTCACAAAGTAGACAGATGCCATATTAAGGCTCATTGGGGTCGATTCTATACAATAAAGCTTTGTGTCGCTATGAATGTCTGGCTTTGTCTTGAAACTTAGCTCACTTGGTCATCTTTTTCTTTCCTTTAGTCGCTGACTCAGAGGAGCCAGGACGGATAGACAGTATACATATCTATGGAGGAGGCTTTGAGGAGGTTTATATACTAAACCACATTCATACCAGTCTTCTAGTTTCTATATTTGAGTGGTAGTTTAATAAATTCATTAAGTGCAAAGCACTCCATTGGCTATACATTTGGTTGAATGTCGAAAGTAAGGAGTGACTGAGGATTAAGGTCTCTTTCACGCCCAGTGGGGGCTCTCTGGTTAACTCTGTGCCCCGCTGATCTGTAGCTGACCTCTGACCCCCTTTGACACCCATACTTCCTGTGAGGGGAAACCTGATCACAGTAAGCAGATGGAACTCTCACGCTGGGAAGATGGGATGCCAACGAGATGAGAGTGGCAAGAAGCCCAGCGCCTGGAGATATGCTCGGCTTCTCTACAGGCCTCTCAGACTTGAATTTCCTGTTTTGGCTTTGTTAAGTACCTTCTCATTGGTATAGGAGCAGTGTCCGGTGAGCTTTCTTTCTGATCATGACATATAGACCTAAGCCTTGTCTAGACTAGGCTACCCCACCACCAATGACAGAGAAAAAGCTTTGTGAAACCCATCTACCAGGACAGAGGAGGCTTTGAGGAGGTTTCTATGCAGACATGTAGAACACACGTGTATTATCATATAACAGTAGTAGCACCGTATATGATATCCCATCATATCACAGACACCATGATAGGTTTAAACACTTCAGTCTACGCTTGTTAAAATCTACAGACGCCATCGACACACGCCTCACTGGACGGGCCGAGATGGAGAGCCCCTCTCCGCATCTCGACTCGTCAAGTGTGTTGCAACAAAAAAGCAGACGAACAGAAAAACACGAGACGCGATGGCAGAATCACACAGCTGACTGGCTTGAGAGTTGATTGGGTTGTTTGGAGGTGGCGAGTGGTTTCATGGTCAAGTGTGTTCCTGTCACTCCCCAAGAAAAAAAAAAAAAAAAAAAAAAAAAAAAAGAGAAGGTGACCTCCTCCCGTGCAAGAATGTCTGGGACGAGACGGGACGTCCCAGCAGATTGTTGCAGAGATGTGCGGACGGTGCTGGGCCGGAGTGGAGCTGAGCGGAGGGGGAGGAGGGGGGGAGCACCCATGCAAGACGGGACTGTGGGAGGCTGGGCGAGTAGAGTTTAAGAGGGATCTGGTTTTCTTTAAAATAAATCATATCTAGTTGTTGATAGTTTTATGACTCCTTTGCAAATGATTTATCTCAACAGGGTGAATTAGCAACTGGTTCTGTACTTCTAACGGATTCTCTTTTTGCTCTACAAGGAGCTCTTATTTTGTACGTAGTAGGATGATTCATAAATTACAAGAATGCACAGTCAAGCTACTAACTATGGCCACTTTGAGTGTACAAGCATGCATGAATCTTTTGACCCATGCCTGAATCCCTTTTCGGTTCACTCGTCTGCCCAGGCTTCTCTCCCACAGTTTTGGTCCAGTCCAGTCTAGCACCACACCGGGCCGCAGCCACACCGTTACCCTTCAGATCCATTTACAGCTTAAGATAAGGAGAGCAGAGCCACGTTGTTGAAAAGGTGCATTATCCCTATTCCATGCGACCAGAGAGCAAACAACAATAAGCCAATGGGGAATTGGGTTCATGATCAATTTGGAGAGTCAAGCAACGGTCCTTTGTTGTGCTCGCTGTATGGAAAAAAAGGTATAATGCAGCTTCCAAAAAAAAGAGAGATCAAAGAGAATGACCACCAGAGCATAGAGAGGAAAAAAAGGGTCAAACTGCTCAGTAGAGTGGTCACAAAGCGTCAGCTCCCTGAGCCGAGCCCACATGGTAGAAAATAAACCCGGTGACCACCCGGCAACCACCCACAGAGATAAAAGAGAGTGGACAAACCACCAGCTCAATGACAGACTGAAAGGACAAACTTCAGAAGTTCAAATGAGTCAATGGAGAGACGCAAAATATAAAATCCACAGACAAAAAGAAAATAAAAAAAAACCTGTGTGAACGTATAAAAAAAAAAAAAAAAATGAGGAAGAGAACAAAAAGCATGGCGGACCACCAAAAGCACCGAGAGCTGAGAGATGGACTAGCGTTTGGGAAGAGCAGGTGTACATACCTCCTGAGGAAAGACAACAGCCAAAATCATGGGAACAAACAAACAAACGAAGAGGAAAAGAAAACAAAAACAAAAAAATCAAATTAAATGGGAAGGAATTATTGCACCACAGTCCTGTTAATCTGGTTCCAGGGAGGCTTTGATGCACTGCTTTACAGCTTTCATTTTCAATGTTCTGTATTTTGCAAAGAAGGTCAACAGATTTTACATCTGCTGTTATTACATCAGCCCACACGGGGGAGTTCTACTCAATGTTACTATAAAGCACTACATTAAATATCGCCTCCACTTGGGTCCATTTCTGTTATTTCCGGTCATTTTACTTCCACCTTGATTGTTGTTACTCAAATCTGTCAATTCGGAGTCATTGGAGATAGAGTAATTCTTCCCTTTCTTGACGGGTTTGTTGTAAAGATTCACACTGATTGGAAGATTCAATTTTACTTCTAACATTCAGGCTTTTTTTTTTAAATTTTATTAAATTAATTGTGAATCTGTACAACAGAGAGAGATCTCAGAGGAAAACAGAGGATGAAGAGTTCAGGGGACCAGGGTTGTGCTTTTCTGCTTGTAGATTGTGAACAGTGGAAGTAACAGCTGACATCCTGTGAAACACTTGTAACGATACAGGTATCTGTGTGAATGCGTTTGTGCTGGAACATATGTTAAAGTCAGAATTCAGCAAAACGTCAGGACAAAAATGCCCTTAAAACGTCAAGAAACAGCAAAAAAAAAATTCATTATGATAAGAAAAATAATAAGAAACAATTAGACAAATCCTTTGAAAGGTCAGTATTTGTGTGTGTGCTTGCATGTCAGTGTATGAATATGCCCCGTCATAACATTTCTTTCTACAATCAACACTTGAAATGATGAAGGCACTTGCAAATGACAAGGTAGTACAAAATGTAAACCATACTTTGGTGTTTCATTTTTTACCTCTTTACTTAAAATTTCATTAAACTTAAATATTTTAAAGGCCTCCACATGTCTCATGGCCACATTCATAATACATGAAAGCCGGCAGAGATGTCTTCAGACGTCTCGGGTCGAGTTTGTACAAAGCTATCACAAACACCTTAACGCTCTCACACACACACACACACACACAGGTTATTGACCTCAGAGTAGACATCACTTTATGCAGCCTTGAGATAATCTACCAACGTGAACTGCTGTGAAAACACAACACAAAGTAATCAATCAGCACTTCCACATCATAATGTGTCCACATAACTGTGTTTGTGTATTCCCAGTCACTCACCCAGCTTTAGCAGCCAGCCCTCTCTGTCTGGGTTGAAGAAAGTGTGTGTGAGGTCGTTGCCGTCATCCTCTGGGATTTTGAAAGGCTCATTCTTGATGCTGTCGTACAGATTCTGAAATGAAAAAAAATAGCTGACTGTGAATCGAGAGCGGGTTTGAGATTGCAGGAGGAGAAATCCCTCACGAGGAGAGAAATAACTTTTCAAGTTTTAAAGCCATACGGACCCTGAGCAGGTCTTCAGGTAAGTCCCCTCCATCGTTGATCCCTCTGTTCATGGAGATGAATCGTTCCACAGTAGGCTTGTCCTTCACATTCGGGTTGTGGAGGCTGGTGTTTAGCATGATGATGGCAAATGACAGGATGTAACAGGTGTCTGTAACACACACACACACACACACACACACACACACACACACACACACACACACACACACACACACACACACACACACACACACACACACACACACACACACACACACACACACACACACACACACACACACACATATATATATAAATGAAATTACACCATAAGAGATGGATGAGAAAAATAGGGTTGCTGTTTACCATAAAACTTCTGCCGGTGTTTAATTTACTGTTTAAATATGAATGTAAATTAGCTGAGCTGAAAGGACTGCACTTAGGGGACCACTGTCAAACAGAGAGGAACAGATAGGCGAAGCTTCGTTAGCAAGGAGAGTGGGTGGGAGTGAAAAGGCTGCGAGTGGGAAGCTAAGTATGCATGTGTGTTTCTGGATAAGCACTCTAAACTGTGTGTGTGTGTGTGTGTGTGTGTGTGTGTGTGTGTGTGTGTGTGTGTGTGTGTGTGTGTGTGTGTGTGTGTGTGTTTGCTAAAAGACAACGTGGCCAGCACACGGCTGACACAGCAGCACTTTATCTGGCCCGTTAGGCTGTTGAGAAGTCCCATGCATTATTCACATCCATCTGCATCCATGTTAGAGGCAGGCGGCTATCTGGGCATTGTTTCCCAAAAGCCAGACACTCCTCCAGAGCACAGTTCACATCAGCAGACTGTCTGTCTGCTAAACAAAGTAGTTTAGACGCGACTTCCTTTGGCATGCCATTAGATCTTAGGCTAATATGGAAAATGAAGTTCTTCAGGGAGAAAAAGTTTATCAGAGTCCAACAGAGAGTTATAGCTAGTTATTATGAATATTCTGTTTACCAATTTGAATAACTCAATTCATCAATAATGCTGTCGAAAATGGCTATATTTCAGACTTTATCAACCAACTATTGAGAAAGAAGACAAACGGAAGACATTTTGTTTCATTGTTTACACTTTCACAGCTTTTTAGCTTTTCATAGAAACACTGAAAGCATGGCGCTATGGCGTGACGGCGGTACCTGTGGACTGGAAAACGCCAGGGTTACACTGGCAGTAGCGCTGAGCGAAGGCCTCCATCATTCGGTCGATCTTCTGAGCTTCTCCCGGAAGCCGAAAGCTCCACAGGAACTGTCTGTCAGGGGACACAGCTCAGTAGTCAGCAACAGACTCACTTCCACTATGTTAAGGGTGAATGAGCTCTATGAAAGCATACGACTGAAACCGACAGCTGCATCTTTAGGATACGCTTAAAAAAAATTGACTGTATCACACTTGATTTACATGATGAAAGCTCCTGGGGAGACGCTGTCTTACCTTAGGGCCTGAACCAGGTTGAGGTCGGTGAACTCATGAAGCTCCACAAAGGCATGAAGGACTTCGATATTGAAGTCATCTCTAGAGGAGACAAAACATGGCAAATGTCTTATTGGGGAACATTTCGAAAAAGTTATTTTCGGCTTATTGTTTGTTCTATAAAATGTCAGAAAATGGTCAATAATGTCCATCACAAGCCCAAAATGACCAAAATGTATTTCTAGTTTTGTCCGACCCTACTTCAAAAACCCCAAGGATTTTCAACTGCCTAATATACAAGACAAAGAAAAGCAGCAAGTCCTCACAATGAGAAGATAGGATCAGGGAATGTTTGGTATTTTAAAAACACCAATTTAGCACTGCTCTCCGATAACATTGTCAGACTGTCCAACGATGGACAGTTAAAATTACAAAATTGAGTTCCCCTTTAGAATCATTATTCAATCCATTAAAAAATGTTAATAATATATACATTTTTGTTGATGGATTAGTCGTCCAAGTGTTGAAGCGCTAAAAAAGATCGTTACCTACAAGGAAATCTATAAAAGTGGATTTTAAGAAGTTATTTAGTGTATGCTGAGGAAGGCCAAGACTAAACCAGGCTTATATAGTAGCTCTTCGAAAAAGTTTGATCACTCAAAATCACACGCGGAAAAAACACCCACCACTTCCCTTTAATTTATCATCTGATCTCAAATATGACATCATCCTCGACCTTCATGCCCTTCGGAGTAAATGATCTGCCCTGTGGGATCATGGGACGGCTCTAAGGGGCTCTCGCTGACGGAGACATATCCAGTCACGAGCGTTCCCAGCGGACGAGTGACCAATCGTGTCTCGAGGCTCTCACGCTGCTCCGGCCCCTCCTTACAGAATCAAAAACACTTGGAGAGCAGGATAACAATGAAACGAAGAGCACCCATCAACAGCCTGAACTCCATTTCCTGCTTTGACCTCAAAACACCACACCCTGACTGTAACCGGGCCTGCTCTCCAGTCCCTGAGCGGCGCGTATTGTACGTCATGCCTGAAACTACTTCCTGTATTATGTGTTCACTCTAACGAGGATGGTCTCAGCTCTCGAGTGAAATCTTAAATTGCCCTCAAGCACGTGCATTCCCAGAGTAGTGAGTCTCTTGATCCCTAACTTATGAATGAGTACGATAATCAAAGACAGATGGAGGCTATTGAGTAATGGACATCGTCTTGAGAGGATAGTCTAAATGTGGGACCAATAATCCAAAAGGATGGGCGTGTGCCTGACCAACAGGAAACAGCAATACGGAAAATATGCATCAGCTATTCAGCGCTTTTATCAACCACATCGGTGAGTCATGATGGGAGATAGATGGAGGGAAAAGTCTTCATCCTGACCTTTCTCCGAGATAATCTCCGATGGCCGTCTTGTTGAGGCCCTCGCCCTTGTAGAGGAATTGAGCAATGTCGTCGCTGGTATTCTTCAGCAAGTCGTTCTCAATCAGGAACTGGATCCCCTAAGAAAGAGACAGGGCCCCAGGTTACTTCCTGCTTAAGAGAACATGTGGGATCAATCACATTTCTGAAGAATCACAACAGTTTCTTCCACCTACCTTTTTGGGGTCCATGTTAAATTTCTTACGCCCCATGGCCACCTGTTTATTTCTCTGCATGTTTTTCCTGAAACACAAAGGGAGTAGATTGTTGTTGGTTGTTCTTGATGTGAAAATATTGTTGTACATGAACAAAAGAGCTGCAACTAGCATTTCTTTATTGATTAATCTGACTTTTTTTTTCAAGAATTTGGTCTATAAAACTGTACAATAAATGTCAGTCACAATTTCCAAGAACACAAGGTTATGTCTTCCAATTGCTTTTTTAGTCTGACTAACAGTCCCAAAAAAATATTTTCATTTTATTCATTTTTATTCATTTCTTGAGAGTTTCTTTTTCATTTGTTTGGCAGCGGCCACCTTTTTCCTCCCCTCCAGATTGATGACTAAGCATTGATGAAGCTTTTAACATAATGCATATGGAGACGTCTAATTTCTCATGCCTCAAGTTATTCAGGGGTCAAAGGGCACTCAAAGAGTCCGCCGTCACCATGGTAACACCTCCATCTCCCGCCGGTGAGAGGTCACCATTTCTTCCCACTGATTCACCAGCACCAACATTCCTTCGGCTCTTGTCTGCCAAAACCAACACTCGACACGCAGCAGCACAAACTGCATGAACTTTATTCAAGACATGGATTCCAAGGAAGCGTTGATCACAAGGAGGTGCTGCAACCCTTAATGGGTTTCAGATCCAAGAAAGATAATTCGGTAGCTGATGGGATCCCTATCCACTTGAGTAGACCATACATCAGCACTCCCTCCCCAGGGACTATGCATTGTCTGCCTCTGCCCATACACCCACTGCATTATTCAATGTGGCCTCCCATCATGGGGGTGTGCCTGATGAAACATTTAAACTGCCTAAAAAGCACAGCCAATTTGAGAAAGCATATTTGGTGGGACGGGATTGCCTGACCTGCCCATCAAACATTAATAATTGACAGCTTCATTTGCTAAGCTAATAGAAGGCAAACAATAAGCAAATTTAGGCAAAACAGAGAGGGAAATGGGTGTTTTGGGGTCGGATCCCTTTTTCTTACCTCTCCTCAGTGGATCCCAGGTTCTCGATCTCACTTGTCACTTCTGCGATCTCATCCTTCAGCCGCTGCAGAAAAAGACACAAATGTTAAGTCTTAAAATGGAATGAGTGTGTGGAGAGAATGAATTCATCATGTGCGTCCTTATTTCCCTGCCACCAGGAGGCGTGGGCGTGTGTGACCGACACAAACAACATGCAAAGTATTTGCATTGCTCTATTAAACAGTGTCGAGGGAGAGGCCATCATCCCTGAATCACATTGTATTTGTCTATAAGCCAGCTGGCCTTTTTATAACATCCGGTAAATATTCACAAACAGAACCATCAGCTACAACAAAGAGAGCAGAGTCACTTCTGATGAGCTGAAATTTGACACACAGCTAGACATCCGGCACTCGTCGGTTCCCTTTAACTAAAAACAGAAAGCAACCGACTTTATCTCGTATCAACGCGCGTGTTTCCATATGTGGGTTCTCCTAATCAATCCCCTCATCCTGAATTCGATTAGGGAGAGAACATTCGTGGATTACCTCAATACAAATGGAGTAAGAAAGCTCTTATTTTGTGTAGCCTTTTAGTGATTAATGGCCTTGGAGGCAGATTTAGTTGATCAAGCCAGGACCGCTGGTGCCAGACTGGCGCAGTAAGGGCATTACAGCGGGTGGAGATGATGGAGAGGGTGACGTCAGCTTGATGAATGTGTGGAATAATAGCATAAAAGGCGTCCTGTATACAGACAGAGTCTATTATTGATCATGTGAGGCTGCAGCTCTCCAAGTAAAACGTCTACAATCATGGACTCTCTCCATTCATATCAAGCTGCAATGTTAGTGTATAATTTCTCATGCATAATACCAATGCACTATAGGCCAAACCACAAAGGGATCATCTGTGTTTTCAAGGCCTGCGCAATCACAACACATTCCTCAGATGCTTGCCTCCGCAAACAAAGGCTGTGTGTGTGTGTGGTTGTGGTCGCGGTGGTTGGGAGGGGTTGACATGAAGGACCAGCAGAGGAGGGTGTAGGAGGTGAGAAGGAGTAGAGGGGTTTGTGTGTAGAAAACGAGAGGAGAGGAAAGGACCAAGATGGGGGAGGGGCTGCGATGGTGGTCCAGGCTCATAAAAGAGAAGGGTGTCGGATCATAGCCTCTAATGTTTGTCTGTCATGGCCACTGGAAGTCGAGTTACCCATTGGGACATCTGGAAGCCAACTCTCTGCCCGGTGCATGACAGTTCTGTCACCCCTGTGTGTCGTTTGCTTACAGAGCTGGTTATTGAGTGACAGATCTGACCTGAGCAGCTCGCGTCAATAATAAGCTCTGCTCTTGGGTGAAGGCAACAGCCAAATAAATGATCACGGGCCATGGAGAGGAATCAAACAAACCACTTTAGGGAAATCCGGCCAAGCTGATTTGAATTTTGTCTCTCTTTGGAAATCAGAGCGTACACGAGGGATATTCAACCGGCTGCATGAGCGCGTTCCTTATAAGAGCTTAATCCTATTTTTATTTATTTTTATCTGAATACTTATCTTATTTCTTTTAACTCAAGTTACATTCAACATCACATTTCAATAAAAAACACCCATAAGAGACACAGAACATCTAAAAAACACAAATGGCTTAACAGTTACCAGAAATGGTTTGCATAGGAAGTGAGCTTTTGACAGGAAATACTTCACATTCCACTCAGGGTGAATTATGTTAAGGACTTCTCGTAAAAGAGACATTTGTACAACTAGATAGGAGGTATTCATATATTCAACAAGTTGTAGTTTTAGCTGAAGTTACTGGAAGTGAGCCAAATGTCTTGAAATTGTAGTTAAAAAACAAATGATTATCTAGTTAAAAAAAAATGATTATCAAGCCTCTAAATGTTTAAGTCTGGTCAATTTAATGGGTGGATCAATCAAATATTTTATTAATATTAGCCCAACTGTGCTATAAATGTAAATTAAGATAAAATAAGATAATCCTTTATTAGTCCCGCAGCGGGGAAATTAGTATAGCTTACATAAAATATACAAACTTTTACAGCCAGTTTAAATAACTGAAATGCGTTGCATTTGGCTATAATACTTTCCAGTTAAAATCAAGTACTTTATTTTCTGTTTTGATATTTTTTTTATTGAAACAAGTCAAATTATATTTGAAAAAAGTGTAATTTCCTCCCAAGAATCAGGAAAACTACATTTTTTAGTAAATAAGTTTAAGAAGTAAACACATAGATTATTTTATTTTTTTTTTTTTTCTTATCAACCAACTGTTTCTGTGTCATAAGCTTGTTCATATAAACAGCCCCCATATCCTATTCCAGTATTACCTGAATGTCCTCCATCAGCTCCTGCTTGCGCCGGCGGATATTCTCCAGCTCCTGCTTCTCCTCTGGGGTGAGGTCGTCCGGCACTGGGGAGAGATGAGAGAGAGAGAGGATGAAGGGTTAGTCGGCCCAAAATATAATGCACCTTAATCCTTCTCTATGCATATCTATCCCCCGAGGCGTGTCCCTCAGGGTATCTCGGTGCACAGAAATAACATTATAATTCCCCTTGATATCATAAAAGTGATTGAATGCCCACGGCAAAAGGGCGTGGAGTCACCAAGGAGGGTTATCAACAGCAAACGATATATATATGGTCTGAGGAGAGGACAGGAGAGGGGGACGGATCAGACAACAAACAAAAACTACAAGCGTATGAAACATCTAAACCGTGTGCAGCAGACAGGAGCACTTTGAAGAGGACCTCACTTTTGTGCGTAATCTGTCCGACTAAATGAAACGGCTCAGGTCAGCCAGGCAGCGATGAGCGTCATCGCCAGAGTAGCACAAATGTGACAGGTCTCAAAGCTTTGCCAGTCCTCCTGTCACTCACACTAAAGGCTGCTATAATTAGTTTTGTGCCAAGAACTGAGGGGCAAGAAAAATGTTCGATGGACAAATTGTGTTCGTGCAACCCCTACCTGCAATACGAGCATGAAGGAACACCAATAGTATCAGTACAAGCAGCACAATCTGCGCTGGAAGCGTTTTCCCTTTACTCTTTCAGAATCTTATTGCAGAATCAGTCTCTATTTGATATCAAAATGATTCTTGCATCAGAATTACTTGTAATTGCCCCTAAAAGAAGGCAATGTTTGCTTGCTTGAGTCAAAAACCTTTGGATGGATACAGTTAAAATACAACTTTCGATGTTTTTCTAAAAACTTTTGTCATGGCGGGAGGGAACGGATTTCTGTTCTGTTTTGCAAAAACGTGTTTGCACTTGCAGAAGAAATGCATGATCCAAAGTGCAACAACAATGATCTCCTTTAGTGAATCATACATTCTCCTGCGAATCAAAGTGAAAGCCTTTTCCCTTCTGAGGTGTGAGAATTCCCACCATTTGGCCACTCAGCTGCTGCAAAGCGTTGTTTGGAGGACGCTTGCGCTCAAAAAATTGTTGCAGTATCACAAGACTAGAGATATGTAGCATGACTCGCAATTAAACCCAACGAACCCTGACAGCTTCATGAGCTGCACAAGTCCCAGCGGTTACGTAGGAAAATCACTCAGTGGCTCTTTCTCTGATTCCCCCAGTGGCCGAGCACAAGCCACCTCCTGTGAGCTCTCCGCCCCTCATTACCTCAGCAGCAGAGTTCAAAGGTTAAAGGGGTCGAGACTAGGGTTGACTATGTGGATCTCTGCGACCGGTTAACAAGGTAATGGTTATAGAGGGATGGAAGCGGAGGACAGAGGAATCCTCAACACAGGGTATTAGATTACTCATTTCACAACAAAAACTTTACTTTAAATCTTTACTTCAATATAGGTCCTACATAATCCTAATAAAAGCGCCAAAAAAAAGATTGTGATCAGCTAAACTGTGGACCCAGCGTACCTGCAGTAAGAGGTCAGCAGAATGAAGGTTACAAAAGCTAAACAAAATCTGACACAGCAATCAATAAAGCAAGGACAGGCCACTCAACCAGAAAGTGTGAGCTTCACTACACACGAAAAATACAAAACTTCACAATCAGAAAGACGCAAGATCGGCTCATTTAATTTGACCGTAAAGAACATTTTATCCAAGCGTAAAATCCTAAATAAATGACATCTGCAAGAAAATATGTGCCGTAAAGAACATTTTATCCAAGCGTAAAATCCTAAATAAATGACATCTGCAAGAAAATATGTGCTGCATAATGGAGAGCACTTATTTTAATAAAAGAAAGTATGCTTACCTCAACATCTTGAGGCTCATACCCATGAAATTTAATATCTGCTAATATTTCACACCGGGATAATAGACAACAGAAGTGCTGTTGAGGAGCTGCAAAACAAAGCCATGTTGTCTTCCCGACTTGTTTCGCAGACAGCTGGGGGAGCACGGCAGTCCACTCGAGGTTGACCTTTCACACATACCTCACAGCCTACAGTTACCGCGGCGATCCGGCTTTATCCATCACAAATGTTCAGGGTATCCATGGAAACTATGGTTAGCTCTATAAAACTGTCCTCACTTACAACGGGAGCTGACGCCAAAATAAATAGTTGTTAAACCTTTGTTTTTTTGGGTCGGAGAGGTCCTTCGATAGCAGCTCGTATTGGGCAGGACATGAATGTTTTGATACAGACTGAGATGCACAAACAAGCCAGACACACGCACACGCACACACACACGGAGAGGTCCTTCGATAACAAAGTGCAGACAGATTAGAGAATACGTGTTCTTTTAGCATTTAATGACCCTGTCTCCCCATTGATCGGCCGAGTTAATGTCACACTGAGTGAAGCCAGAGCAGGCTGTGAGCTCAACAGCACAAACAAGAACAACAGGAAG
This sequence comes from Anoplopoma fimbria, assembly GCF_027596085.1. Classification (NCBI taxonomy): domain Eukaryota; kingdom Metazoa; phylum Chordata; class Actinopteri; order Perciformes; family Anoplopomatidae; genus Anoplopoma; species Anoplopoma fimbria. The sequence goes on along the minus strand of NC_072459.1, from coordinate 11,751,565 downwards.
GATGAGCTTAAAACAGGAAGTTCATTCCTCTTTCTCGATACATGACTTCAGGTTGGGGCGTGAGCCATGCCACACAAAACAACCCAGCCGGACCCAACACAGCCACAGCATTTCTGTCTCAAAAGAGGACCACAAAGTGAAGGAACTGACAGGAGAGAAGAGCTGCAGAAAAGGACTGTAATTATATAGAACATTATCATTTGAGGATGTAGATCATCTGTTCCCTTGCGTCCTTCAAGAGCACAAACAAGGAGCTTAGGAAAATCAGTATTTTAGGCCATCAGCGGGGCAGATGCATGACGACACCCTGGTCCTGGGATTAAAGGGCATTATTTCGACCCTGCCAACACACACGTCATCTGTTGTCATCCACAAGATCAGATTTACTCCAGGAGCCAGTCAGGTACGGACTACTGCCTTCCCGAATGATCAAGACCACATCATGGAAGGGGAGAGGCCCCACAAACGCATGTGCCAGAGCTGGGCACCAAGTGGGTGTCATTTCCCAGAACACAGCAGATGAAGAGGGGAACCCATCCACTTAAGTAAATGCTGAGCGCTGCTCGTTTCCCTTCCGTCTAAGGGAGCTGCTTGGCTGTCATTCAGCAAACTTCTGCACCGGTAGTGCCAACGAAAAGAGGCTGTCATCAATCAGAAAGAGACAGGAAGTGACAAAGACACAACACGGACAGGAAAGAGAGATGGAGAGAATCTGTTTCTGTGGTGAAATATAATTATTTTAATTAAAAAAAAAACATCCAAATAATAATATCCATCTCTTCCTGATGCGGTGATACGGGTTTGAAGAGCAAATAGAAACGAGAGGAAATGTGGTGTTTTTCTCTCCATGTTCGCAAAACACACCACTCCTCATCTGCTCCGTCTATATCTGACTTCAGGAGCCTCCCTGAAGCAGAGGGCCCCTGAAGCAGAGGGCCCCTGCAGCGATGTGACTGGGGCGACCCTGCTGGTGTATGTGGTGATCTCCACATGCTGCCCACATCTTCACTCCTTCAGGGACTCACGCTGCCCGGAAGGCAGGTTATTCAGGGGAATCACGCACATGAGTGTAGCCGTGTACAAAGACCGCGCTTAAGTCATGTGCACTTACACACACACACACACACGCACACACAACGTCTCCCGTCGTGCCTGCCGCTGTGTCAGCGCTCAGCAACTTGCTTTTTGTTTCAGTTTTCAACACAAAAACACCATCTTACTGGAACTGTCCAGATTGTGATAGTGAGTGATAAGTATCGGGAAGCAAGGCAGAACATTTATAGTGGCGAGAAAATGATTCAGCAATTATCCCTTCACACTAGCTTTTTTTTATGTTATAAATCAAGTCTTTCACTGGGTTAAATAACTTGTTATCGCCAAAGTGGTGCAAAGTGATTTGGATAATGGAAGTGGCAAGCAGTCAATAATTATATCCATATTTTAAGTGCCCTTCTCCAGATTTGTGCCAAATATGAGCCAGTGTAAGCTGATCTTGCCCTGGAAAAGTGGGGTTTTTTTTTTACCTAAATTTACAACTCAAAACAGTCAATTCATTCCCTTTGAGTATAACCACGGTGCCCACTCTTGAATTGGCGCTTCCCTATCCTCTACTAGAACTTCTTGCAAAACGTTTGTGCATGTAACATTTTTAACTCACCACAATGCTTCATTCGAGACCTAAATCCCATTTAACATTTTTGACAGAGTAAGTCCTTATCTTTTGCTTTTAAGAGCGTCTGCAGAGTTCCTACATTGGTGAAGTAGTTTTTAGCGTGGGCTGGGTCAGCGGAGAGCACAGGGGAGGTGACATCAAGGGAGATACCATTTATAGCTCCCTCTCCCACAGCGGCAGAGCCCACTAATATGCATCCTGATTGAAAGCCTGGCAGAAAAGAGAGAGACGTCTCATTTCCACCCAGATCACTGAAGAAACTCTCCTTGGAAAATGAGGAAATTAGAATTCTTGAGTGCTTAGGATCTCTCAGCTCCCACCCCCCCTCCTCCCTCCCTGCAGATGTGACCCAATTTAGGGAGCTCCTCTCAGCTTAAAAAGGACTCAAAAATAAAAAAAATGATTAACTAAATAGGCTCCTCACCCAGACTGCCCCTGACACAACTACTGGACAGGATACACATTAAGTCAACTTAAAGAGACGTATCTAGGCTCCACTCTGATCAGAGTGGGTTAATGACAGTTTAGTGTGACACTGGATTAATTATCTCCATATCTACTGGACCAGACGGAGACATCAATGAAAAGATTACCCTACAACGCTGCCTATGATCTGCTGACTGAGGGAATATTCAAAAGAGATGCACATCCATTTCTGGAGCCACGTGTCGGTGTAGCCTGTACATGATTACACTTTGATGAAGCGCACGCACCGATCCAGGCAGATGGATGACACAAATAGCTGAAGTTTCTTCCCGCACAAGGTCCTTCATCTGTTCTGTGTCTACAGCTTTTTTCCCTTCATACTTTGAGAAAGAATCAGCGTCCATTAGTTCCTCATTAGGCCGGATTACTTTTACTCTCCATCCTCTATCATCTCTCCCCTCATCTTCTCCTCTGCACTCGCCTCTCTTCCACTTTCTCACCACTTTTGTCCATCCTTCCACCCCCCCACACCCCACCCCGCTGTTCCTCAAGGCTGTTGTGACTGCTGTACAGCTTTTTGTCCTCACAGTTACATGGAAAGTTTCCTTTAACCTGCAAAATGCACCCTCCACCCTCAAGGTCCCTGTGGGCTCCAATCAATCGACGTCTTGCCTAAACCAATGAGAGCGCCAGCTGTAACGAGACGCAGTGAGGTTTAATGCATTGAGCGCAACACACACACACACACATGCACACAAACAATCGGTTACGTGAGCTGGTATGGGCAAAAACACACACACACACACACAAAAACACAAGTACTAAGGTCTATTAAAATGTCTCTAAGCTGTGTATGCACTGACCTTTCCTGCTGTTTGAACAAAGGTTGATTTAAAACGTGAATGTCTCATTCCCTGATCTGTGATCCGAGACTGAATCTCATTACTACAGTAAACCCCAAGGGGACTCTCCCTCATATATATTTGAAAGCACACGCACACACACACACACACATACACACACACACACACACACACACATACACATACACAAACACACACACACCCCTTCATCTTCTGATCCAGACAGCTTGTAACAAAGCGGATCACGGGGCTGTGAAGGAATGCCAGTCTTTCATACGGGCACTGGCCCAAAATAACTTGTTCACCTCTGACCTTTAGATCCATCGCCGCCGGACACAGAAACAGAACCCGAAGCAGGCCAAAAATGGACCACCTTTTATGGATCAAAAAAAAGCATCCCACCTGACCTGGCCTGAGGGTAGGAGGAGGTGAAGGAGGACAGAGAGGAGCGATCGCTGTAGAAGGAGCCTTGTGTTTGGCCAGGGAGGCGTGGGACGGCGAATGGCAGGAGAACACAGAGACAGTGGGAAGAGCAGTGGGACGATCACAGCTTTGCCTTTGTGTCTGCAAGAGGCCTCTGAGGACATTCCTCAACACGGCCCAGGCAGGGGGACCGATGGCCGAAGCATCCTTGGATTTTACTTTGTTACATTATTTGTTCGTCATCCCAGCTTCGTTTTGTGCCGCTGAGTTCCATAGGAAAGTCAAATTGGAGTCTGACTTCTGCAGCCTAGAGCGTTTACCTCTGTTTGCACTTTTATATACGATCCTGATGAGTCAAATAAATATATGCCTTTATACTAAACACAGACAAACCTAACCCCCACTGACAGCACCACGCTGCCCAGTCGGTGGCCTGCTGCACCAGTCGTCAATCATCTCAAGTGTCAGTCAGTGGAGCTCCATTCATCGGCCTTAACCACGACACAACAAACCGGGCTGCAGAACGACAGGACCAGGCCCAGGAGACGATACGTCAGACCAATAGCACTTAAAAAGATTCTCATCCTAGTTTTTTGTTTTTTTTATCTGGGTAGCACGCATTATGCCCTGCCTCACTGATTTAATCTTCAATACTGTCAACAAAGTGGGGGATGGACAGGGAGTCAATGAAAGCTGACCAAAGTCCCACATGACAGCAAAGTACCAGAGATGTCAAGCTACACAAACAGACCTTTGGAAAACAAACGCGTGATCAGTTTGACAAACAAAACAGTTGAGCATCGGCAAATTTAAGTGCAAACCTTTGAGAGAAATCCTCCAAAAGTGGCACTTTTGTGTCCTCCCAGAGAGCTCCTCTTCTTTCGTGACTCAACCTTTTTTCCTTTCTCTTCCTTATTATTATTATAAAAAAATAAAAATAAAATTAAAAAAAACAGCAGTCCGTTTTTTTCTGTCAGCTCCTGTGTCTTAAAGCGGGCGAGCCGGACGTCCACATGACAAGCGGCAGAGAGAAGGAGCCGGCTCCTCCAGCCAGCAGAGAGACACAGCCGGCTTTCCTCAGCTGTACAGCACAGCGATCAGCTCCCAGCATGCTCTCGGCACACTGACCGAGTCCATTTGGGAAAAAGAGCCTTACTCACTACCTCCCTCCCTCCCTCCCTCCCTCCTCTCCTTTTCTACTCTCTCTTTCAATTTTGCTGTCACTACCATTAACATGGAGGCTCCACCCAGTGGTCATTCCTTTCTCTGCCACACGCACACGCACACACACACACACCTTTCTTTCAATACCTACATATACAGTACCAGTCAAAAGTTTGGACACACCTTCACATTCAACTACTTTGAAGAATCTAAAATATAAAACATATTCTGGTTTGTTGAGCATTTGTTTGTACCAGTCAAAAGTTTGGACACACCTTGTTCACATTCAACTACTTTGAAGAATCTAAAATATAAAACATAGAAAAAAATAAAAATAAAAATAAAGAAAAACCATTGAATGAGAAGGTGTGTCCAAACTTTTGACTGGTACTGTATACATGATTAGGTATGTTAAGTTGAGATTGATGTTTGATTAAAGTAATGCTGTTTTACCCTAATAGAGTTGTGCAGGGATGATGTATTTTTGAAGGCCAACACGGGGAGTTAGCATTGCGCTTGTTACTCGGACAATAAGCCATCTGGAGAAAGTGTTCACCAGTATTTTTAGGTTGCATTTTGGATTATGACAGAAACACAAGTTTATGATACCAACGGGCATCTAAACCAAAAATCCATTCAAAAAACACAAATCAACTTTGAGACGAGGGAACCGGAGGTACAAAGCTGACTCATTTTCGGGTTTTAGGACTCATTCCTCAAGCACTCTGTTAGGGTTACAAGATTAACAACCTGCACTCCAAATAGAAACATACACAAACAGTGTCAGAGGGTAATATGGTACATCATAAGACCCAGAGCCGGCGGCCAAGCAGAGAAAACATAAAAGTCTACCTTATGTCAATAACGGGTCAAAATTCCCATGTAGCATATATTACAAAATATTTTCAGAGAACGAGTCCAGTTATAATGTGTCAAGTAAGAAAGACTTACAAAGACAAATAGCACTGAGCTTCTTGTTGGTCCATTTTTCTTTATCTGGTCACCACAGTGAGGAGGTTGTGAGCTGTTCGGATGAGTCAGCACTCTAAGCCGGGGTCCTCTCTCTTCTGCTCAGTCATTCGACCAGTCATACCATCGTTATCACTTCCGAACTCCAGCTTAACAATGTAGTCTGTCCTCAAGACAATTGTTTTGTTTTTTTCCCTGTTAAGACTTTCGCATGAGAATCATCCCGCTGCTTATGATGCATGCTAAAACATTACAGCATTCCTTCTAGACAAAGCCCAGAGCGGCGAGACTTTACAGCATGAGTGTGTACACACTTGCCCCCGGTGTGTCTGCGTCTGCATCACAGAGCAGATGTGAGCACTTGCCTCATGTCTGTCTGTCCGTCTGTGTCTGTGAGTCAACCTGGAGCCCTCTGCTGTGCCGGATGGACTCTGCACCTCTGACTAGTGTCAATATGGGATTCATGTGTTAGCGGGGTTTTAGACAGTTCTTTATATCAAAACCCCTGCAGATCAAGATCAGGAACGCTGTCTCTGGGTTTACTAAAAAATGTAATGTGAAATGTATAAAAATCACGGAGTGAAGAACAAGTAGATTATGTCAGAAAGAACATTTAAATAAACATGGATGGAGCCCGTATTCACTCCACCAGTGGTTCCAAACTTTTGTGGCTCCTAAAACAAAGCACTGTGTTTGCATTTCTCCCTTAATATAGGTTTCTACCTCAGTATGAATATGAGTTGTGAGCAGTACAACCAAAATGAGATTTCTCCTCCTCGGGCTGGTTAATTAAAATATTTTTAGAGGCCTTAAAGAGCTAAGCATTATTTCAAAGGAAAAAATAAAAAATCTAAGATTTTTTTATTAAATAAACCGAAGAGATGTATTGGTTTCCTTATTATCTCTTTAATCATCTTGTGACCCTGTAGATTGATCTTTTTGACCCTTAGTTTGGAAACCACTGCACTACACGGTTAAAACTGTCCCATATTTTGGAGCCTAGTCTGTCCCACAAAAACAACCTGGTATTGTGTTATTTACATGAGCCGGGTCAGGTGTACGCCACACTATTTAGTCATGTGATTCAAATAACTGTGGCTCCCCTGGGAGAGCATCCACATCCCATCCACAGTTCCCAGTGACTCTGCTAGCTGCGTTCAGGAATGCTGGGACCAGAGAATGCGCTCCAGCTGGAGACCTTATAGCGAGGCCTGTGACCGTACACACAGCTTCAGTGTAAAGAAAACTAACGGACGGCTCCGCAGCATAAACATCCTGCAGCCGCGCACAGACACACACGCACAATCCATCGCCATGAGCACAAAAGATCAGCTTTCTTAAATAATCTCCATTCTGTTTTATTGGCGTTTATCAACGTTAATTGTTTGAATAGGCCGATGTGGAGGCTTCTCAATGTTTTTCCTCAAAAGCGGAAGTGCTATTTCTGTCCACAATGCGTGCCTTTGTCCTCCTATGTCGCTGGCCTTGATTCTTATCGAGGGCTATCCTAATATCAACATCCTCTCTCGCCACTAAAATTCACACACACACACGTCCAGAAAACACATGATGGGAAAAAGCTGGAAGAGCCACCTCTCTTTTTTTTTTTCCTCTTTATTGCTCTCTCTGTGTCGAAGACAGAAAGACTGAGCAGTGAAGACATTTTAGCCCACACACAAACCGTGGGATGTCGTTTCCTGTCAAGCATGTTGTCAAACTCTCGGCTTCCTGTTTGCGAACTGTGCTCATAGTTCTGCGGAGGAGTGAAAGCCGTGGCTAAACCCACCCATCCTGTGGGAAGCGTCATAAAATAGGCGTTCTTCCTTTTTCATAACTTTAATCCTTAAGCTCCATCACAACATGGCGGCATGCATGTTCAACTGAGATCTGAACAAAACTAAATGGCTTTAAAGCTCAGCATCTATTCTTTGTACCTCTTTGACAAGGTTTCTATGGTGCCAGATTGTTCTCAGTGCATTATTTTCATTTTCAAAAAGGAGAAAAAACACACTATACAAATAGTAACTACCAAATAATTGTAAAATCAACTCAAAAGTTGATAAACAACACTAAAAACCTGCTTATCCACATCAGCAAAGTGTGTATGTAATGGACTGATGTCTTCAGTTTTCCTGCAGCAAACAAGAAATACACAAATAATGCTGAGCAGACTATTCAAGAACAACCAGACCCTGACCTGCACCAGAGGTTGGTAGACAAATCAACACACTCCTCTCTATATGGAGTTCCTATCAGGCACCATTTTGGATTTATGGGCCCTATCAACAGGACCGATCACAGAGTTTTGTTTTGGAAAATGACTCCAGGCGTGCCTATACCTGCTGCAAAAAATTTGCAAGTTTCTCATATCAGTGCTGGGAGAGAAGAGAGGAACTTTAACTGCAGGCTAAATTGTGCAAGACAGAAAGAAAATCTAGTGCAATTCTGTTTCCTTGAGAAAGAAAAGCTGTGTGTGTGTGTGTGTGTGTGTGTGTGTGTGTGTTGTGTGTGTGTGTGTGTGTGTGTTTTAGACTGAGAGAAAGAAAAGTTAATTATTACCAAAATGAAGCAGAGTGGCTTGCAAACACCTGCCACACTCTCTACTATCTACAGCTACCCCTCACCTTTTTTTTTTTAAAGTTGTGGAAGAGTTGAACTATTTGTGGTAAGCAAAAATGGCTTCTCACAGGCCTGCGTGACGACAGGCACGCAGGCCTGTGTTAAATGTCAACTGTGTTAAATGTATTGATATTATGAGCCAGTCAGGTAAATCCTCTTGTTAAGCAGCAAGGTGAGAGACAGCACTAAGTTTATCAAATGTATTAAATGTTAATAAAATGTCTGTAAATAGTGAAATACACACACAAGCTCCAGATGCCAAGTAGTGAAAGTGATTGTTTTGTCCAAGGAATACTTCAAATTCAAGGATATGAAACTCAAAAATTGTAAAACAGAAAGAAGAACAATTAATAAACATATTTTTTCTTGATAAATGCCTTAAACGATTACTAAATGATCAATGGCAATTTATTAATCAATTGTTTTGGACTTGGAGAAATCTGGAGAAATCAAAATGTATTAAATTGGATGTCAAATTAAAATTCAGCTTAAATCTTGGCAGGAATAATAAATCAATCATATGTCTTTTAAAAGTCTGAAAGATACATTTTCTGATTACATTTTGCGTTCCTGATTATTCTATTTTGGCTGTTAATGAACCTAATGCTTTCTTAGGAAAATGTTTGGCTCTAGCAACCAATAAGGGCAATTATTATTGTTGTTTTTGACATCTTGTAATCCAAGTGATAATTTCACACATTTTAAAAACAAAACAATAACTAAACAATACAAATACTTATTGTTATACAGTCCTACATCTAGCCAAACACCACTCCGGCAGGTTGCAGTGGTCAACATACCGTTAACTATTGTTTTTTCTGCCTCCTTAATGACCAACGTTACCGCCCTAAAAACATTTCAGTAATGCAGCCAACTATGTGTTGCTGAGCTTCCAGACTCACAACAACACCTCACTGACTGCACACATGGTAAACACACAAAATGTTGTCCAATTGCATTAGAGCAGTTAAGTATGCAGACTGATCACCAGCCTGAGAGGAATGACGGGCTGCAACCGATGCAGAAAGAAGACCAAAATATGATTATGTGGAGAGGATGGCGATTATCAAACCACTGGGGCACTAATGCCAGGCAGGGCCACATTGTTCTGGAGGGCCCATTAGAGCTCTCAGCGCCCCTCATTAGGGAACCATTAGTGACAACTACTTAAACTTCCCAGACCCTAAGTGGCAGAGACAAATGGACTCCAAGAGAATCAACTGTTCCCCTCTCTCTCTCTCTCTCTCTCTCTCTAGTCCCTGTAAACACAATGCAGCTGTGTGCCGGCCTGGATCATCCTCCGTGGGGCCGCTGAGGCAAAGAGTGTGTAAGTTCTCACAAGAGCAGCAGCATATAACAGGATCAGTCCGTCAGATGTTCACTGTTCTCTGACACGATTAATCGTGACGCAAGTGGAAGGGTGCTAATTAATGCTGGCAGGCTAACCAAGTGAAAGAGATGAAAGCGTGGTGCTCAGCAACAACGGATTCATGTCTGACTTCAAAAGGCTGCACACTCATTTATTTCTGTATAGCAATACACTCTGCGGCAATAATAAAAAAGTAATACCGGCATGTAAAGGATTTACAACCTTCCTTTTATACAGTTATAACAATAGTAAAGCTGTTGGAATGGGCTTCTAGGAGGATAATATGTTGATTTAAACTAAGATAACCTATTCAAAAAGGCAGTTATAGTGAATCAAACTTAACATGAATAAAACAGTGTTTTTGCTGCCATGCTGCCATTGGAGGAGGAACTGTCCTCTCTCACACCTGTTGCTGCTGATGGCTCAGCAGTCTCTGAAAAATGACACCAAGGAGGATCTCTCTCAGGCAAAAACTGGTAAAATGAGTTCTGCATCAGGGGCCAAGAAATAATAAGTGTTGCTTAAATTGTTAATACATGTGGTTAAGGAATAACACACAGGGATTAACTTGAAAATCCACATAGATATTTACTCTAGCAGACAAATATGAAACTGGGGAAAGTATTTAATAACAGTGGAACTTTAAAATGGCACAGCTTGCCTTTAGGGTCTTTTTTTGTATTAATCTGTTTTTTTTTTTTGTCTATCTCCTATTGCAGATTGACACTATTAACAATATATCATATACTTATGTTGTGGGCTACTTCATTTATGTTTTTAGGAAAGGCATGTGAGCTAATTATTTTTAAGAAGACCACAGGGGTTGATAAAAAAAATATGCACAAAGTTGAGTCAATAAATGCTAGAAAAGGGCAGAGTAAACAGTGTAAACAAAGCCAGGAGACACAGCAGCCTCATTCCTCACACTGAGATTTACCTTCAAACATTTACACCCGTAAACACAGTTAATACTTCTAATAAAGTAGACATTTATTAAGACATTTAAAACGACAAATCAGACGAAGAAAAAAAAGTAGTTCCTTGGCTGTTTCACTCACCTACGCCGTCTTCCGATTTTAACACCATGCTGTCTCCGCCTGGTAGGTCCGAGTTAAAAAAAAAAAAAAAAAAAAGAAAACAAAAGTTTCAGTCGATTTACGAGCGTCAAAACTTCGACCGGATCCAAGTATCGACGAATATATTGATACTTTTTATGAAAGTTTTTTTTCTTCTGCCGAGTTAACAAACACAGTGGGGATTGGTTTCCTCGGGAGCTGAATGGTGGCTCTGTCGACAGCTCAAGGGAGTGGTTAGAAGAGACGGAGCACTTTAACCAGCCATGATGAATAAAACCAATGAGATTCCGCTTATGCCTTTCATAATAAAACTCTCATTTACGAATCATAATATATTAACGTTTTACAAGGCAGGTAAACGGATATATATTTTTTTAAAACGATTGTTTAAAAAAAAACAAAAAAAAAAAACATTCTGTTAGCATTACTCACATAATCTTTACATAATCTTTTTTAAATCGCTTCTTAAAACACATTTTTACAGAATGGCTTTTATGTGATGTCGTCGTTTTAATGTTTCGTTTTATTTTGGTTTTACTAGTTTATCTTATATTCGTTTTACTATTTTATGTTTACCTATTTCACTTGATTTTATTTATTTTGTTCGTTTATTTGATTGTCACTTGTTATTTCATTGTATTTCTTAGTTTAGTTTTATCCTAACGATTGTTTTTCATCTATTGCACTGTTTTGCTGCCTTGTCTGTCGAAGCACTTTGTAAACCTTGTTTTTAAAAAGGTGCTATATAAATAAAGTTAATATAAGTATAAAAGTTATTATTATTATTATTATTATTATTATTATTACACAACCAACTCTGCTCCCAGCAGACCACATGACAATAATAACATGACAATAAAAACCTGTGCAATACATTACACATTACACTGTGCAATAATAGTTAAAAAAGTTAAAATAGTTTTTTTCTGTCTGTAAATATAATATTTCAGTTATTGGTTGTTGTTTTTTATTGCTTATTTATAATACTTGTTTTTTTTATTTTCATTTTTTTTTGTCTTTCTTTACTATGTCTCTTGTGTGCACTTTACTCTATCTGCTGTAAGCCTGCAAATTTCCCCGCTGCGGGACTAATAAAGGATTATCTTATCTTATCTTATCTTATTATTATTACATTAAACCTGCCTCCTCAGCATATCTGAGATAAATATACAAACCCTCTGGTTTACAACAAGTGTAGTTCATTTAATGTTGTATATGATTATAATAGCAGGCTCTTATTTATTAAGGAAGTGCCGCTCCCTATCCGGTAACAGTCTCCTAACTGCTGAACTGTTGCTCAGAAAGAAGGTGCAGCAAATGAGCCACATGACGCGTCCGCCGCTTGCGTTTGCACCCTGTTGCCTTGGGCACTGCCCTCTCTCTCTTCCTCTCTCTCTCTCACACACACACACACACACACACACACACACACACACACACACACACACACACACACACACACACACACACACACACACACACACACACACACACACACACACACACACACACACACACACACACACACACACACACACACACACACACACACACTAAGCTGCAGTTGGGACAGGGTTGAGTGGGGGCAGGGAGAGATTGTGATTGACACACACAGGCTGTGCAGTTCACGGCTGCTGATCTTGCTGCGTTTGATTCACCACATCCGCTGAGAGCAGACGTCTCACAAAACACAAACTGTTTCTTTCGAACATAGCAACAACACCTGGCTGTGGCGAAGACATAAAACAGTCTTCCAAACACCTGTTGTGTATTCAAATGAAATCACAGTATTTTCCAGAGAAATCTGACATCAAATACAGAAACTTCTTCTTTCTCTTTTTCTTGCCAAAATACTTTTTAATTTTGAGTAATATTTGCTACTTATTTCACACTTGAATTTACCTTTATACATTTTTCAAGCATCCTCATAACGCTGTAATGAAAATACTGCAGCTCTCTCTATCATCAGGAATGTTTCAGGTGCTCAGGTAAACAGTTGTTTGTCCTTACACTCCCTCATTATTACACAACTAAAAGTGTTGAATCACTCCAACAAGAACACAAACACGTTCATGTGGATGTGTCATTAAGGGTGAAACTAGTAATCCCGGTGAGACCGAGCAGCACGTTTTAATGTCTGATGTAATTAGGCAAGTCCCAGTTTCTGCTCAGAAATAAAAGCCTCATCTTCTTTTGGATGTATTACTCTGATGTTTCATCCTGGCCTATCAACACACAGTATATTCACATTGTATGCTGCCTGTGAACAAAGGTGCATCTGATGTTTGTTCTAGGGAGACATTTCTTGACTGCATATTTTAGGGAACACTATTAGGTCAGACAGCAGAGCTACCCAGCTTCCCATCCCCTTGTTAAAACAGAATAAATCCGCCTGCTGTTTGTGTAACACCTGCTCGCCTGTGCTGCTGTCAGATAGAAACAGGGCCGAGCTTGTCCCTGCCTTTTGATGAACACAGGAGAGCCAGGAGGAATGCTGCGCTCTCAGCCAATGAAAGAGGCCGGGAGATAACACCGCCTCTCTGTTTTTCTTTTCACCTCACTATTGATGCACGAGCAGGAAAAAAAAAATGTGGCTGAATGTCTGGCTGCATTTTAATTGTGTTGAAAAACCACCAATGCAGGAATCAAGACCCAATACTGGGATTCACCCCTTTTAAAGACCATATTAGCAAATGGCAATCACAAGACACATAAAATGCATAAAAGGACAAACAGACCCTTAGTCTGCATGGCCACTTCATCTGAGGGGCTTCAAGCTGTGGCCCATGAATGCCTCAGTTGTGCTGCCCGAACTCAGCAACCGACAATGCAGTCTGTGTGAAGTGAACCCCGTTCACACAAAGTTTCAATTCATTGTTAGCAGTTCATCCATTCCCCCGAGCACTGCTATAAATCTGCTCTAAAGAACCCAGAACAAGTGAAACCAGAGAGCCGTTTGACCTTTAAATGAAAATATCATCATCAGTTGATATCAACACATTGTTGTCTGCAACTTCCTGGTCCACAGAAAGACAAGTAGAACTGATTTCTGAATAAATGAATAAACAGGATGTCAATGGAGAGTTCAAGTCTAAGCAGTATTATACGAGACTATGACATGTAAAGAGGGTGTTGTTCTTGCAATCCTTATTTATCTCTGTTGTTTATGAGGGTTTAGTTCACAATTTTTAGGCTGCCTCAGTTTGAAAATAACAGGAATAACTAATAAGTTAAGGTAACACATTATAATAACACCTCAAATGTTACAGAATATGCAATCAACACCTTTCTAACAGTTTGAACATAAATTACTAAACTGGATTGGATAATACTGCCAGGTGAAACTATTCATTTTGCCTTAAACTGTACTTTTCTTCCTTCAAGAGAATGATCATGGGCGCATTATGAGACAATGGGCCTCTGGGCACAGGCATGCTAAACACCCACCTCTCATACATACATACAATACTTCATAATTGTTAAGACTGTTCTTGTTATTGTCTTTGTAGTTCTTGGGCATCTCTATGTTTTTTTGTGTGTCTTTTTGGTCATTTTGGGTCTTTTTGTAGTTGTTATGTGTCTCTTTGTGTTTTTTTGTGTCACTTTGTAAATGTTTTGGTCTTTTTGTAGGTATTTGTTATGTGTTTGATGGTTTTTTCCCCCCTTTTGGTCATTTTGTTACTCTGTAGTTGCTTTGTGTCTCTTTTTTGACTAGGCCCCCATTTCATAACGCAGGCTTTCTATTAAAAAACGTGTACATCATTAGGGTTACTTTCTCAAGTATTCCGGAAAACACAAGGCGCTAATATTATCCATAATGCTATAAGGATGCAGTGATAGCTCCTGAAGTTACAATAGAAAATCAATGTGTTTAATTAGCCGGACATAGATAGAAAAAAAGGAGAAAATGAGCTTTTAACCATCCTATATGAGAAGATGCTAAGAGTGACCCCTGCTGATCATCTAGTGTAATTACAATTCAAACTGACAAAAAAAACCTTAATATAACAGAGTTCCCAAAATAAATCTAGACCTACACATTGAAAAAACGATGCCTAAATCATAAAATCTCCATAACGACCAGACATTATTAAACAATTACCCACACAAATACCTCACATTAACTCATATCTCAACATATAGTCTTTTACTTTACAAACTCGTATTAGTTTGTAGCACCTACTGTATTCGTATTAGTTTGTTGCAATTATTGTTTTCGTAGTAATCTGCTTCTGCACTATACTTTTGCTCTGGTTTATGCTTTTAGATGCTTGTTTAAGAAAGGAGATGCACTTATGACTTCTGGTGACTAGTAGTTCTCTTGAATACCTATGTTGAATACACTTATTGTAAGTCGCTTTGGATAAAAGCGTCTGCTAAATGACTGTAATGTAATAATGTAATGTACTTACAAACCAAATGAATTCCCCCAAAAAGAACTTATTAAGAAACAGGAAAATTAGTTTCCACACACCTGCTTGACAAACGTTAACAGCCGGTATGAGTAATGTCCCTGTTACCTTTAAGATTACTTCATACATGGCAGACATTCTGTGGCATACGCTGTGGCTGGAGTTTTATCGCTCCATGCAAAGTGACTCATTGCACCAGCTGATTCTGAAACCACCTGCAGTCGGAGATAATGAGACCTTTGGATCAATCCATCCTATAATTTTCCCAACTGGTAAGGGTGTGCAGACCTGAGCGAGAAATTACTGACATGAGTCATAATATAAATACAAGAATATATCTAGCTCTTGTGTCACTTTTCTTATGTGGTTGTGAGAGAAAAACACTCTGTGGATGTCAAATCACCTTGCAATTACAAACATAAAGCTGTATTTTAATATACAACATGCTCTTCACGTATCCTCGACAGCAAGACAATTTGCTTTCTAATCTTTTATTTTGTAGCAGCCTACAGCAGAACTCACCTACACTTACATAATACACATACAGAAATACTGCTGTCAGAACATGTGACTATGCAAATCAGTTTTAGGAAGAGAGTGTGAAAATGTAGAGAGCTCCTGCTGAAGTAGGACAGCCTGTCTAGAAGTCACTCTTCCTCAGGCTAGACTCGCAGCATTGTGCACTGCATACATTTCTGCAGTTGACATCACCCGAGCAAGCCTTGGTAAACTACAGGCTGACAAAGCGCTGTTCATCTGTAATTCATAATGCATTAGCCCTGACGAACGAGCAGTCTTAGGGAATGGCAAAATGAAACCCCTTCTGTTTAGATGGATTGTGTCCCCAGGCATGAAAGCTTGATGAGTTGGATGCTAGTGTGTCTTCACATTTACAGTACAACAATAGGAATAACTGTAGGTCATAAATGCCTGAGATAGAACCAAAAAAAACAATGAAAAACGCCTGTTCATTTCATGGCATTTCATCAAGATGAAAAACCACAAACTCAGAGAAGAATAAATCCTGCCATGCAACCAGAAGGATCTCATTTGGCTTACAGAGCAGTGTGGATTTCATCTAACTCTGTCTTGATTCCCACACACGCCTCTTTGAAGCTGCTCGCTGGCAGAGTCTGTCTCGTTCCGCATCCAAAACACGCCAAACTGTGTATTGCCAGTGGAATACAGTTCACACGAAATCTAATAAATCAACATTATCTTATTTCATGTAAATGTACACAGGAGCTGATCAACAAAGTCTTATTGTCAGTGTGCATTACTTTATCAACATTCAAAGTTAGAGGTTTTAAACACATAATCCAGCGGCTCCCAATGTTGGGGTTGCAAAGGGTTGAAAAGAAGAAGAAGAAAAAGCTTTTTCTGATATGCAAATGAGGTATATTCTTATCTCTAATATTATATATTTTTTATTTTAAAATACTGGATACATTCTTACGTCTATGTGAGTATAATATAGACAAAAATAGGTATCTTATATTATGTAATATAATAACATATATAATAGTAAATATAAATGTACTATGCAGAGGCTTGACATCATACCTAAAGGGATGATGTCATACACAGACGAGGGTGGTCATTTCTAAATCATATGAGGTCCCCTGATAACACTATTCTGTGCAAATAGGGCGTTACTCTTCTTGATGGAATCTTGTGGTTTTCATTGCTGTCCAGTTCTGTATTCACAGTTTCACAATTACTTCCAGTAAAGATCTCAAAGGCAATATGCTGTCATCAGCCTGTATTTGAGGTGTAAAAAAAGTCATTCTCAGTCAAAGACATGCACAGTATGTGATGCTACACAGTGATGGCAAATTGACCCTGGAAAAGGTTTTTGGAGAGGTATTGTTACGCAAAAAGTAGTTTCCACATAAATCACAGACGTAGAGGGCATGAAAATCAATGCCATGTTTTATGGCTGGGGAGTCTTAGACCTCAGCAGAGCTAATGAAACCAGTCATCAGTTCAAAACCATGTTTCCAAGCAATATTCATAAAATTGAGACAAGAAATTGAGTATCAAGCTCACAAAAGGGCCCAGAACCCCAAACTGAATATTAGGTTTTAAGGGTCACAAGCCAAACAGCTTAGGAACCACTTTAGCATTAACACCCACTGTCGCTACTGCATCATGCCCTCCTTTACAACAAGCTGATTTGGCAAATATTCTGGACACTCTCTGCTGCTGACGGGCTTGTTTGTGCTCCCAAAACAGATCATTTTGTCCTCAGCGGCTCCTGGAGTCCAGATGGAGTCTTTTCCAAGACAGAAAATCAAGACAACCTCGAGTCACACCTGCCTCACAGCGCAGAAGGCCCTCGTAAGTGCTCCGATATGCATCAGCTAAACTACTATCATGTTTGCTTCGGGAGATACTCTGACCACTATCAGTCCCAAACTGTGCCCTGTGATGATTAATTGGGCATGTGGAGTCACACTCACAATGACTGTGAAAGTAAGACTCACAGTAACATTTACAGTGTGGAAGAGCACTGACATAACGCTGTACATGCGCTTAATTCATTTAGACGCAAAAGGAGAGTGACTGAGAGGATCTAAACAAACATTTTGCATCATCTGAGAAACATAAAGACTTTTGGAAGTAAGATGTACACAAGTTCAGGCAGCCAGTGAGGCAGCTAAGTGAGTTTCTCAACTTCTCACTCATATTTTCAGTTTGGTTTTTTTTTCTTGTCAAACAGGATTTGTCAATATTTCAGGAGTGATTTAATAACGCTGCCGATACAATGTGAACTAGCTGGACAACCATCCGATGAGTCACACATGAATCACTTGCATGATTCACGATTAAAAACAGAAACACCAACACTAATAAAACTCTGCCCAATTTCTTCCCACCACAAGGGGTCCAAATCGCAATGGCTGCCGTCACGACATGAGCGTTGTTTTATTAAAGTCTAAGCTAAAAAAAACTGACACTTGCAGGCGGATGACAGCTTGAATTAAGCTTTTGGGAATATACTGCCATTTGTCATTTTGTTTGTCATTTGAAATATTCAAATGACAAACTAGTGTCATATATAACTAATTATAATAATAATATAATCAAATTTATGCTGGTTAGCTTGACGAATATCTGTGCAACTCTGCTGTCTCCACAGTCTCGATAGCAGAACAATCCAGATTACTCCCCCTTTGAATATCCAAACAAACAAAAAAAGTCCCCGCTTTTCACGCTCGTCCGTGGTGCTGATTCATGTGCTTTGAAATCACTGAGACAGCAACCGTTTCCCCTTGCTACGCACTCAGTCAGCTGATTCCCCGCAACCCAACGAAGCCGCTTCAGTCCCGTCAACACGGTCTGCCAACAACACAGATTCAAACATTCCCAATGGGAACCTGTGCACCACCCTGCACTGTAGTGTAATGCAGTCGCAAGACTTAACCACGGGCCTTGAATAAACAGACGATGCACATGTTAGATCCATCACATTACAGATCCTGTTATTACTACAGTGTGAAAGGATAAATCTGAGAACAGATGGTGGGTATAAAAAAAAAAACTCCTAAGGAGGCCAACGTCTTAGCCAGCTCCACTTCCCCTCCATCTGTAATCAAACTGGGAAGAAATGCGAGTTGTTTATCCAGGTTTAAGAGGTGATCTCCAGTAAACACAACATTGCTGTCCCCCGTTATTTAAAGGACCCAGCAACTCGTAACAGGGGTAGGAGACATTTTCATGGACAGTGGAGGGCGATACTGAAGGAGCGTGTTGCAATTTGTGGCTGTGTTGTCCCCTGAGGTTCCAGTGTTGCCGTACAATATGTGGATCTGCTACATGTGTGAATAAGTCACCATGGCTAGTTCAAAACAGATTGGCAGTGGAAAGTGTGTGAGACCTGCTGGAGATTAGATCTGCTCAGTAAGTAATTACATTAGCTCTCTCTCTTTCTCTAAGTGTGTGTGTGCACGGAGGTTTATCTTCTGCTCAATGAGAGAGCCTCATTAGCGACAAGAAGCTCCCTCTATTTCCGTCTTAACCGTTTTCATCTCTGGTGGTACGAGAGCACACATGCACCACCAATCAACAGGTCTTTATTGACGGTGTGAGAAGCCTTTTACATCTAATGGTAATGAATTCTTCAAATGATCGATTTTAGCCAGATAGTTTAATGTTATGCTACAACGCATGCCCACAAGCAAACCAGAAAACTACTACAAAACAGCATGCTTTACCTGGAGGTTGCTGCAGCGGCTTCACAGCTGGACACAAGAACGTCTGCAGGCTGGACACGCAGAGTTCACTCACAGACCCCATATCTCCAGTGTGTGATGTACGTTTCTGTGTGTGATGGTATGTCTCCGTCAGAGGCTGTTGTGAACGCTCCCTCCTGATGATTCAGGTTGACATAGAGAGAAGAAGAAAAGGGAAGTCGCGGAGGCCCAGGCTCCCCGCTGTGGCAGCTGAAAGTCACTCCGAGCTCCCGGCTACTCAGTCCATACGGATACTCCAACTGTAAGGTCCGGTCACTCTGCTTCACATAATCCCCCACCCCCCTTCCCCACCACCACCCAAGCTGGATGAATCCTCCACTCCCCGACCAATCTCTCACACTCACCTACTTTCTCTTCCCCCTCGTTTAGAATCTGCAACTTGCAAGGATGCTGAAATCACTTCTGCTTTCTCCCTGTTCCCCTTTCTGTGCATGGTGCCTCAGCCACCCTCTATCCTCCTCTGCTCTCTCTCTCTTTTTCTCTCTCTCTCTTTATCTCTCTCCCTCTCTTTTTTTTCTCTCTCTCTCTCTCTCTTTCGCTCCCACTTGCTACTTTCCATACTAATTCAAGCAGATGCACACACAAATGGAAAAGTCAGGTTATAATCTAAAGTTTATCTTCAGGACAGATATCTGTTTTGCACTACTTTTTTTTGCTGCAACCAAGTTTGCATGATAAAATGTACAAACATAAGGGGGAAACAATTAAAGAAACAATTAAGGAGAAAGTTTTCCTGTGAATTAGACTCATGGCGAGTGTTCGTGTTCCATCTCTACCCTCTGTTCCTTTTTAGCTTCTAGTCACTCATCAGTTTTGGCTTCAAGAGCCTTGTGCATGAAATCAAGATTTCATGGTTGCTTGGCAACGGGGTGGAAGAAATGATTTGCTCCTGGGCAAAACACTGTGAGCCATTTGTTTTGATTAGATTATATCTACACACCGATTGAGGTCATTCACCACGACACAGTCACAATTTTAGGGGTCTTGGAGCCACATAACAAACAAACACACATGTTGGCATAATCAACGCCAATTTTTTCATTTGGAATTTTCACACTTCTGTGAAGCAAAATAGAAATGTTTACCTCCACTCTTGACTCACTGACACTCTGAATTAGCCTAGCTGTCAATCACACACGTTTCCATCTCTCTTTAACACCATCCTCTCTGATTGTTTCATTCGTTCATTACTTTTTTCAGGTATGCTCTCTCTGCCATCAGGTTCATGCATGTCACTGACTCAGGCGGTAGATCTGGCACATACTGCATTTCTACAGTCTGCATGGCTATGACATCACCTGTGATCTAACAATCATAGCCCAGTTCATTGGCAGAGGGCTGAGCACCTCAGAGACACCCCTGCATGAACTCCAAAGTCAGTCCTGACCATTTTATTATGCTGCAGCTGCACATCGCCCAGAGGAGCCGCCCTGTCACAGGAGGAACAGCAGCCCGGCACACTGTGAAGTCAGCACAAATGTTCGTCTCCTCTTTTTTAGTATGCATATTCCTCCCCTTTCACTCGGCTCCATGTTACCCCTATAAATAAGTGTATTTGTCCGCACCTCACTGAGCACCTGCAGAGAATAAATAAGGAAACAGGTGGGAAGATGGATGGATGGATAGATGGACAGACAGTAAACAGGTGGGAAGATAGATAGACAGACAGACAGACAGACAGACAGACAGACAGACAGACAGACAGACAGAGAGACAGAGAGAGAGAGAGAGAGAGAGAGAGAAAACAGGTGGGAGGGAAGATAGATAGATAGATAGATAGATAGATAGATAGATAGATAGATAGATAGATAGATAGATAGATAGATAGATAGATAGATAGATAGATAGATAGATAGATAGATAGATAGATAGATAGATGAATATACGGACAGACGGACAGACAGATAGATGGATAGTGAGATGCTGAGTAGGCGTGTAGAGTGCGCTCATAGGCCTATTCCTGGTCCTCCCAGCTGGCAAGGTCAAAAATGTACATAATTCCATTGCCTTAAAAGGAATAATTACAGTGTATTACAATGAACTGTCAAGTGGCCATGCCTGAGTCCACATAGCAAACTGTAAGTAGTCTAATAAAAGCCATTCAGGCAAACTACCCAAAGCAATAACAGTCAATTTCAATTCATTATGATTGATATTGCCCCACAAGGTCTTATGGGTTAGTGCAACACACAGTTAATAACTTAGAGTACCAAATGAAGAGACTGACAGCATGGACATCCATTAAAGGTTCCCTGAGACGTTTTTGATATCTAGTAGCACAGTGGAGCAGTTTAACTGTGAACAGTCAACAGTCTGCAGGCAAACTGTAGGGGAACCAGGTTGCTTTCTGCCCACTAATAAGAGCATAAATTCTATAGCTGATCCTGCGATCTCTACCTCCAGGTGCACGGCTACAAATTGAAAAAAGGAACTTCCTATAGCAGACAATGCATTGTCACATTAGCAGGCAAACAGCTCCTTTTAGCACAAACAATGGCTGCTGAGATTTGATTTCCTCTGCACAGTGGTGCAAAGTCCCTATCTCGAACTGGACCCACAGGAACACTTGACTTGTGCTGTTATTCATACATGCCACCAGGTGGACAGAGCGTGGAACAACACGTTTACCCAGAGTCACACATCCAGTGAAGTTTATCATGCAGCAGATTGAATTCCTCTGTGAAATGTACGTGGGTTGAACAATTCAAGTTCATACATTGTGAGCAGAAATCCCCTCAGCTGCTTCGACAGACAATCTACACGGAGATTCTGATGAAAATCGCTCATATGTTTGTCTTCTAACAGTCAGGTAGGAGGACAAATCTTCTGTGTGGTGAGAGAGTTTCCACACTTGGGTATAAAACCTACAGGGAGCTGGCTGATCTGTGTTGGTGGAACTCCTACATAGCAGAAACAGTGTTAGCATCACCTCCAGTGACTAACTGGCTGGGTGGGAGCAGAACAAGCACCTATGCTGGAAAAGCTCAACTGAAAACTCTGCAGAACAGGCTAAACAGGCTAAATATGGATTGAATGCACTAAGTAACATTATCCCATAGCCCATTATTCTGTTAAGCTGTCTCAAAGCTTGAATAGCCTCGCTCTGTTTGCTTCTCTTTATCTACATCTCTCTGTAAATGGTGAACATTTGTTGATGGAAAACAAAGGGAGGATGTTTTATCAGCTTTTTTTTTACGACAATGATTATTTCTAGACTGATATGTCTAACATGGATAAGTAACACGCCTGCAAAATAACCGCAGCACAAGTGCAGATTTGAATTGACTTAGAAGTGACATATTTCAACTTCTTCTCCTTCATCTCTTTTGATTTTCATGTCACACTATTTTTTTTAAATAGGAATATGATATGTCTGAATAAGTCCGCTGAGATTTTGCCGCTGCTACTTTGGCAGTTTTTCACAGAGTGTGCTTTGAAAGAGAGAGGAGCTTAGTGCGGGACTAAACCTGTCCAATCCCATGGATAGAGAGTGACAAAAGAAAAAAACCCTCATATTACAGGCCAGTAGAAGCAGCTGTATTACAAACTGAGAGATGACACCCACAACCACAGTTACCGCACGTACCTGCCGCTGCAGTGCACCGCGCCTATAAACCCGGTACTCTGTTTCCTTTGTGTGCACAATTTTCATAATGCAAAGAGAAATTGAGCTGCATTGACAGGTGCAGGAAGACGGCAAAATAGCACAAAAAGAAAAAAAAGATAAAGGGAAAGTCACTTTGACAACGTGCAGCTCAAAGCGTTTGAAGTGAGTCTTGAAACCGAGCAGCACCCAACGAATCCTAAGATAGCTGGTTCAGGGCAACAGCACCTAAAACATCACAGGAATAGAGTGCAGCAATCCTGGTAATCCTGTCATACATTTCAGAAAGTGACACTACAAAGGACACTGCAAGGCTGTCAAATATACCGATTATACTCAAACACTGCAAATTCTTAAGTTTATATTATCAGAAAGATAGAGGAAACAGAGCTGTGTCAAAATAAAAGTAAAAACAGCCTGTTAGAGTCGAGTCTTGACAGCGGATGGATTATTTCTATCCTCTCTCCGTTGCAGACCTCAATTATGCCAAACAGTCACGGTGCTCAGGGACAGAAGAGATGATATGACATATACTTACACATTCAGAACCAAAAGCTGCTGATTTGACTAAGGAGGTGTCAGGGGCAGCGAGAGGGTTATTTGAGGGCACTGGGAGCTTCGGCATGTTCCTTCTCCTTCTCCTCACACTTTAGCAGATAATAACATAATCGTGGACTGGTTGTTTGGCTGAATAGCAAATAGCAAAACTACTGACGAGGGGAAATACAAAAAAAATAGGCTTCCTGGGAGCCTGAGCTAACATGCTGTAGGCCATAAGTCACTGCTGAACCCTCTGTGCCTTGTGTCTGATATAAAAAAAAAAACAATCAAAAGAGAAACACTATAGATTGGTAGGCAAATGATTAGTATAGGATACATCTTTTGTTTGGATTAGATTTAAACTTTTGTATGTGACTCACAGATAGTGATGTGGGGATTACAAGCCCTCCCTTTCTAGAAGAGCATCAGTTTTGCAATGAGGCCATTGCTGGTGGTTCTATTTTGAGATGCATTAAGCTCGCAGAAAAACTAAACTGCTAAATAATTGAGATGAAGCCTCTATCATAGCCTAAACCGAGCCATCCACTAGCTCATCATGGTCTGAGATCATCGGGGGGGAGGGGGGTGACCAATGACCAGCATTGATCACCCTATGCATGATGTCAAAGACATTTAACTTTTAACATTGTCAACTTTATAGTGGTGGAGAGGGTTTTACAAGTAGGCATTCTGTGAAACTGTGTCACAGAAGAGCCTACGCACCAGGTGCCAGCATGGTATAAATAAATCAGTTTTGAATATTAATTACCATAAGAACAGGAACTTATCTACCATAATTCTACTGTCTAAATATGTGGATTTCTACAGTGTCCTTCATGCTGTCAAAGCTGGAGTGTGATCATTAATAATTCATCACAAATATAATTGTATCATTTTATATTGTTTGGCAGCAAACACACCTGTTTCTTTAAGATGGCTTATACAACCTAGCATGGTACTTCCTTTACTGTGAATGCTTTTCAAGTTAATCCACGTAAAGCCCCTTTACGACTTAATGAAATGATGCATATGCAGAGTGAAGTCAGTCATGCTGTGTAAATTCCAACAGTCCCAGCAGACAGTCAGACTGGCAGCAGTATGAACATACAGGCACTAGACTGTCTGTCATTTCTGTACACTTGGCACAGCAGAGCACGAGCACGAGCACTGTACACAGCCATGCTAAAAAATAAAATAAAAAAAACACACACAGAGGGTGGTAGCAGTATACTTTCAGGGTTCACAAAAAAATGCCAAACAGTCTATGTAAGAGTGTGATGGAGACATACCTGGATTCTCCCCCTCCATCCCGGTGGTCCTGATGCTGCTGCTGCAGGCGTCGCAGCCCGGTGTTGTCTCTCTCGAAAGCGCACCGCAGCAGTCTTCCTCTTCCTTTCCGGTCTCTGCTTCGCTCTCTGTCGATTCGCTCACCTCCCCGGTCTAAGCTCGATCCCAGGCTCTGCTGATACTCTATATCTTACTCCAGAGGTGCTACTTTGTTTTAAGCTTGTTGCAGTTTTCGCTTGTCCCCAGATGCCTTTTTTTTTTTTAAAATGTGTCGATGTTGGCTGGCTGCTGATATGCATCCGGAGAAGCCGGTGCACATGTTAGCCCCGCCCACCCCAGATGTGATGTCACTGTCTCAACTTCAACCAACAACTTTTCAGGATGTTTGCTGTTCATTTATATTTGCATCACTTTAACCGGATGTTGATGTGCTAATATTGTTTAACCTGAATATTGTTGTTTAATATCCTCTTGGAAAAAAAAAAATAACACTATTATTTATTTATGAAATTTTCAATATAGAGAAATTGCTCATGTAACTTGTACGCATGCATACAGTACCAGAGAAAAGTTTGGACACACCTTCTTATTCAACTACTTTGAAGAATCTAAAATATAAAACATATTCTGGTTTGTTGAGCATTTGTTTGTTTACCACATAATTCCATATGTGTTCCTTCATAGTTTGGATGTCTTCAATATTAATCTACAATGTAGAAAAAAATAAAGATAAAAATAAAGAAAAAACATTTAATGAGAAGGTGTGTCCAAACTTTTGACTGGTACTGTACATATAACAATAAAATAAATATTTATAAGGTGGGGACATTTTTTTTTAGAGTTGTAGGTCTAACATTTTTGTTTTAACAAATTTAAACATATTCAATTGATGTCCTTAAGGCCCACTTTAAATTTAAAAAAGCCCAGAAAAAAACCTGCTGCTGCTTTTTAGACCTGCAATAACTTGTTTTTTTCTGGCCACTTGGTGGAAGCAAAAGCAAGCTGTGAACACAACATTTCATCACCTTTACAGTTGCTGTTGCCGTTGCCAATTTGTCAGCAAACAAGTTTAGCAGCTATGGAGCAACATTGTCGTTCATTTGGGGGTCGAGTTTCTGGCCGCTGGTGGATTTAAAACTAACTGTGTTAGTCTGCTGTTTGGTGCCGAACGGGTGGTATACTGTCGTTTTTTTAAAAAAGCTTTTTCACAAAAAACAGCTGTCTGCTGTGTTAGAAAATATCACTATGTGAGTGGTTGATGTAGACCATAACAGATATGTTGGACAAAAAGCTAAGAAATGAGCAGAAACTCACTCTAGAGCTCAGTAAAGCCGAGGGGAGCGGTAGATTCTGCTGATGATTCTCTGCAGGTTCATCACTGCAAGTCACCAGAAGTGAAGGAGGCCTAACATTCATCCCATAGACAGCAGTGCAGCAAGTTTTGAGCCTTTTCGTGATTTAGATTTTGTTCTTAAAATGTGACTCATTTGTCTCAACAATAAATGTATGATTTACCCCCTCAATCCCAGTAACAATGAACAAATGTGATTTAGCTGATCATCCTCATAGGATGTTGATTCTGCACTGCTGTTGATACCTCCACTCTATAGTGCTAAAAGCTATCATAGCTACTTGATATCAAATTAGAAGAAACACAGCATCAGAGGACAGAATAATACACAATCAGCTCACAAAAGTCACAACTTTATTGCACCTTTCATAGTTAACTATTGAGTGGTCAGAGCCACTTTCATTATGAAAGATCTCTTCCCTGGTCAGAAAAGGTGGTGTAAAATTCAGAGCCATCAATGCAAACATGTGAACCGTCCATTCACACTGATTAAATGTTCCTCTATGTCAGTTTGAGAGTCACACCCTACATCGATTCCACAGCCCATAAACACCATCTATGGAAATGAGGCCGTCCTAGTCTCTCTTGTACTGTACACACTACAGTGACATAGGGAAGCTCTTGCATGGAGACGGACAACTCTCTTACACACAAATGATCGAACACATTTGCAGATTCATTCTCAAGTTAACATCCACCAACTGATCCAAGTATTAGTAGCACATTAAAGATCGGTGTCTTTTCATCTTTAAATTATATATTTATAACATTAAATCCTATACTTTTTTTAAATTTTTTATAGCCAATTCAAGGCAACATCTCTAGAATGAAATGAAATGCATGGGCAAATCTTTACAGCGTTGGAGGGAAACGGGTAGCACTAGATTGACTGTACAGGCTTCTACGCTGGCAAAGCATTTTGTCATAACATTAGTTTCTCTACGCATCTGTGCCCGGATTGGTGCAAGATGATCCCATGGTGTCCACACCTGAAATACTTTTGTATAAAAACTGTATCTACAGGATGTACAGAATGCAAAATGTTGGTCCCGGGGGAGGGACTATACTGTGATATGAAACAGAGGAGTCTGATCATTGGTGATGGTGATGGTGATGATGATGGGATACAGGATGTCTGGGTTCCTGAGTCTTAGCCCAGTTTCTAAGTGACCAGCATGAGCATCAGAAAAATTGCATAGAGATATAAGATACAAGGGGGAAAGAAATTATTGGCATGTGGCAGTCCCATCCTAACACAGTGCTTGAAGTATAAAATGTAACCCTTTTATTTCAGTACGTTAGTGAAGAACAGTTTTGTGAACGGTCAAATCTCCACACTGTGAGCTTCGGAACGCCGGACTGATGAGGTGAGCTACATAATTAAGTAGCTGCACAGTAGAAAACAAACGATCCTGTCCGAGTTTCTCCCAACAACCCCATCTTCTACTCAGCAATGCACATTGCACTACGAGCTGTCAGAGAACATTAACGTCCAGGTAAACAGGGAGGAACTTATAGCGTCCAACGTGTTCATCAATGTCAACGCTTGCACAAAACGATACAATTCGGCAGAGCATTCTTTTGCGGTCTGAAATGAATCCACATGAAATCTGAAACGAACTGAATTTGTAAAGAAACAAAAAAAAGGGTCATAACTAAAAATAAAATAAAAACAAAATTTATCTGAGTAATTTTTTTTTCACCAATTTAGACATGCATCTGGCAATTTTAAAGCTTCATTTTACCAACATGAAGGCAAAATCTGGTCCTTAAAAAAAAAAAAAAAAAAAAAAAAAAAAAAAAAAGCCACGTGGCACAGACACTGCAGCAAAATAAAAAGTTGGCGTATAAAATAGGAAAATCAGTAATCTAAAATAACATGTTCTAAGGATTAAAGGATTTTAGATATTCGTAATTTGGTGTAAAATAATCTCCCGATAAAGTTAAAAGTTTCTTAAATGTCAAATGAACTGAGCCCTTATGTCTTCAAAGGTTTGATCTGAGATTGTGTACAGTTTCCAATACAAGACAGTCAATGTATTGCAGATATTTCATTATTTCATTCTTAGCCCACCCATCCCCATATATGGTACACTGTATTTCATTTCAGCTCAACATTGTTGTGGCAATAACCAAGGCTCAAAGGATGCATATAAATATTCATTTGATATGGAGGTGTAAGGGTTTCTGTTAAATATTGCATGCATAGAGAAGCTTCAGCCATCTACTGTGGTATTTGGATTAAAAGGGGAACACTGAAGCTCGAAGAAAACACTTCATGTTTGTTTCAAATTGAGATAGAAGGGGCTGTCTGACTGCTTTAGAACTCATATCTTATTCAGGATTTTGGGTCTCAACTTAACACAAGACAGAGAAATAAAAATAAAAAAAAGAGAAAAAAGGTACAGACGTTTAGTATACAGTATTGTTGTCTCTATTTCCAATCAGCACGACCTCAACGGCAATCTGGATTTTTCTCATCGACGGACTCCAAAAACCCTCTTTCCTCCAGGTGTTACAGACCACTTGCTCCGCCTGTCCTGGATCTTCTGGAAGATGCTGCTGCCACCGCTTCTCCACTTCTCTCTCTTATAGTTTTTCATTTTCTTAACCTGTTTATTTGTATAAAAACAGAAGATGAAGATGAGGGACGGCGACAATGAGCCTTAAGTTTAGCAGACCTAAAGAAAAACTGATTGAAGATGACATTTATTTATTTTTTTGCCTCACCTTTCCCCTGTCAAAGTCTTCATCCCACTCATCGATCACAGTGTCACACTTGGCGTGGCGGACATCTTCAGCTGCGTCTCTACTGATGGCAGAGACCTCTCCATCCCAACTGAGGACTAGATAAGACAAACAAAAACCTATTAAATGCATTTGAAAAACATCTCTTTGCCACAAATTGCCAAAGCGTTGCTATACAGAAGATCAGCTCCACACTCTGTGTCTCACCGTTGGCTCCGTAGGCCTTATCTGTGGCGTAACTGAGCAGCTCCTCCACCACCCCACTTGTCTTTTTCCCGTCCCAGGCTACAGGAGCAGCACGGGTCGGGGTTTCTCCTAATTCACTCCCATCCGACGCTGGCGCCTGGCTGCGTTTGTAGCCGTCCTTCACTTGGCTGTCCCAAACTACCACTGTGGCTGGGTTAAAATGAAAAAAAAAATTGTTAATTATAAAAGTGATGAAATCTTGCATCTTCTTAAAATGCATTAATCATGCTCTCTTAGCATAATTGTCAAATGAATGGTCACATTAATGAGGCCGTAGTGGTGCGGCAGTTCTTTCGGCAGATAGCTCTGATCAATAGCAGAGGGGCATTGTTTGTTCTGTGTTGGCATGGAAACAAGATTGCATATTTCTCACTGCAGTTTGCGTTGTATGAATGCGTGTGTATATTCTGGCCTGTACAGTGTGTGTGTGTGTGTGTGTGTGTGTGTGTGTGTGTGTGTGTGTGTGTGTGTGTGTGTGTGTGTGTGTGTGCACGCTCGCATACCTGTGCCTTCTTTACTTATTTTGCCGTTCTCCGTGGCGTTCTCTTTGGAAGTGGTCTCCACTGCTTCAGGCTCGTCGTTCGGCCCGTCTGAGCATCGCCTGCTCTCCTCCCACAGTCCAACCTCTTCTTTTAGCCTCTTCTTTTTCTTCTTCTTCACCTTTAATTTCTTTTTCAATGTTTCCAAATCTCCGGTATCATTCTGAACGACCGCGACCTTAATCTCGGGAGTGCTATTGGGGGGGAAAGCTCAGTTAGTTTATGGTACTGTGGCTGTATCGTCAATGTTTCTAGAGGTCAACTGGCTGTTATACAAACAAAGTCTCCTTTTCCAAACTATGAGCTCAAAATTGAATTCCTGCAGCACTTTTTGGACACAAATATAGAATATCGGGAAACAAAAACAGTCATTCATTATGACAAGAATCCTACACTGACACCCACCTGTCTGGTGCAGAGCATGCTGAAGTTGTGTCCTGCAGATCCTCCACCAGCTGCATCTTCTTTTTCTTTTTCTTCTTCTTCAACTGTACAGAGTCCCTTCCCTGTTCTTCATGATTCGACTCACACTGTGTTGGGGTTTTTGGCGCTAGCTGAGGCTTTTGCTTGGACTGTTCTGCATCTGGATGGGACGTAAGGCTCCATATGCCACCCTGACACCAGTCCTCTTCCTGGTTCGGTGTTTCCAGGTGAGACAGGACACACTCCCTTTCCTTAACAGTCTGTCCATCTTCATGCTCCTTCTTTCGCTTTTTCTTTTTCCTCTTCCGCTTCTTCTCGCCGGCCGATTCCACAGGGTCGATCTGTGTCACCGCTACCGGGGATGCCACTGGCTCTGCGTCAGCCTCCACCTCAGAATGCCGCCGCTTCTTTTTCTTCTTCTTCTTTTGGTTGACCTTTTGAGCTGGAGTGCTGTTGAGGTCTGGTTCTTGGACCAAGGAGCTGAGGTTGTTGGAAGACTTGGGGCTCTTTGGGCCGGCGCTGTGAAGCCCGTTGGTTTTAAGAGAAAGGCTGGCGTTTGTTTTTTGCAGTGTGGAGGGAAGGGACTGTTTCTGAGGGCTCTGCTGTTTGAAGGATCCACTTAAGTGGGCAAAAGGCGATGACTGGACTTTAGGTGAATGGAATGGACCAGCTCTGAGAAGAGAACGGAAGAAAACATCAGGATTTTAAAATCGGCCAATTTCCATTTGAGAGAGAGACAAATGTGTATTTCTTGTGCATTTCCTACGCGATGTTCATACCTGTGAGTGTGAGTAGGTGAGGCAAAGGTGAAGGGGTTAAGTTGATTTTGATGCGTAGGGTCACTGGACAGCTGGCGCGGCGAAGGGGGCAGAGCATCAATGCTGCTCGGTCTCCGGCTGCGAGCCTGCAGTTATCGACATAAATAAAAACTTGGTGGTCTAAAAAAAATAGCCATGAATGTGACAAAAATAAGGAAGAGAATCAAATAAGGAAGAGGAAGTTTATAAAAAAAATAATAATAATAAAAGGGATGGCAGGAAAAGATGGAGGAAGGAAAAACAAAAAAGGAAAGGGTATGGCAGAGAAGAATTAGAAATGGTTAGAAAAAAAGAACAAACTGAAGGAAAAGAAGACAAACTCTAAACAAGTGCTACCATGTGGTTGATTAGACAGGAACACTGGAGCAATTACACATTACATACAGCAGAACATCAACTAGAAAAGGAGGGTTTACTTGCCTTAATTAAACTACTTAATGTAATCAAGGCTCAAATTTGGCATAGCAGTGTAGAGTGAGGCAACAGGAAACCAAGCTATCATGAGCTTTTCACTAAGACAGGAGGTGCTGCTGCTGCTGTGGATGGGAATGAAGTTCACCTTCTTGGCTGACAGGGCCAGCTTCTTTGCAGGCGGAGGTGACATGGTGCTGGTGGCTTCGGACGCGATGTTGTTGAGAGCCGGGGTTTTTATTTTCGCCGTCTTCTGCTCCTCCGTGCTCTGAGAGCGCTCCACGCTCTTGGCTGGAGACGCCGGGCCGTTAGAGGATTTCCGCGGGGTGGAGGGAGTCTCTCCTACGGGCGCACTTTTGGTCCCCACGGAGTCCTGAGCCGAAAAACAAGGGTAATCACGCCGTGGTTACGCTTCTGTGCAGCTACACTTGGCCTGATCAGCTGTTATGCATCTTCTTAAACATCCGTATATCAATCTGCTGTAAGGTCGGACATATTTAAACACATACTGTCTCATATACACTTTGCAAAGTGTTCTTAGGATTGAAGGTGACTATATGATGTATGTAAGCTCGTATTTTTACATAATATATTAAATTTGCATTAGAGCTGAAACAATGCATCGATTCATCAATAAATCAATTCAGCTAACATTGATTTATTGATTTTCATAATATGCAATATGTACACTTTTTGTCTGCATTGCCGTTTTCATATTCTATATGTTGTTAAATAGCTTGTACACATTTTGCAGACACAATACGTTTTAAGAGACTGTAAATACTTTGACATCTAGTTTTCATGATGTTATCAGATGATTAAAAACCCACCACGATCCAGCCTTTGAAAAAAGGTTAGTATTTGTCTGTGCTTTTCCAGTGCAAATATTACCTTTGAGTCGCTGGTGTCGGCAGAGGACGAGTCAGACAGAGACTTAAATGAGGTAGACGCCGACATGCTCCTGCCCTCGCCACCTTGCTTTCTGTCTCCCTCCGCCCTGCCGACCCCGTTGTTGGAAGGGGTCGGAGTGATGCTGCGGGACTGCACTTGGCCCTGGGGGGACGGCTTCTTCAGCTTCTTGAAAGGCTCATCGATCATCGTGGGCCCACCCAGCAGCTTTGTTGGGCCATTGGAGGATGACATCCAGTTGGAAGGTCGGGGATGAGGCTGAGCGCTCACGCCGTTCCTGGAAATGGGCAGGCCCAAACCTCCATCCATGGACTGGATCTTACGCAGTTGTGCAGGCTCGAGTTTCTGAAAACGAGGAGTATTGAGATCAGAACTTGCACTTTCAGCCCACATCTAGTACACATGTCGTAGAGTGAGCTGGATGTCATCTTGTGTAATACCTTTGTGATCTGCGGGGAGGAGAGAGGCCCGTTCAGGTTGGCCCTCTTTATCTGTTCAGACGACACACTGTTCTTCCCAGGATGCAACATTGCCTGCTTGGTGGCCTGTCCATCTGCGTTCTTCTTGCTTTCAGGGATCCTTTAATACACAAATATAGACTCTGCTTTATTTAATTATAAATCCAGACAACACCTTGTTTGATCTCTTGCAGCCCTCCACTGTGTCTTACCTCAGATAGAAAAGCACGTACGCCTGCTGGTTCAAAACCACTTTGATGTTACTAGAGTGCACCATTGAATCATTCATCTGGTACCACTGTCCGTTGCTGGCCTACGAAGAATCAAGGAAGAGATTCAACTTTAAAATGGAGCAGGCTGTGAAATGTATTAATACAATCTTTATTTATTTACATGTAAACTATAAAAGGTTCAAAAACCAACACAAACTAAAAAGGGAAACCTATTACAGACAGGTTTGATCATTAGATCATTAAACACTAAAGTTTATACCGAGATAGTTATCTTTTTAATTTCTCTAGCCCTATTAGGCTAATTTGAGCAATGCTGCACATTTACAGGAATGACTGCTTCATGGCAATACTGGATTTATAGGATTGTTGAAACTATGTGATTTTATAGATTATATTAAATATCCAGGTATTTAATTCCCTGGATTAGACAAAACAGACTGCTTATTTTAAATGTCTTTCAATTGAATTTCCAAGAAATACATTACATTTTGTTATCTTGATGTTGTGGTATGAAATAAATGTATATTAAATTACATTTACCATAACAGAAGATTCTTTAGAGCTAGAATTAAAAAGGTATGCAAAGACATACTAATGTTACAACTTAATGTTTCTCATCAGATAAACAGTGTAGTTCTTGAACCGCAAACAAAACAAGTCAGTAAACCATTAGTGTTGGGCTTATAGCAATAACATTTTTTTATAGCCAATTACAATCTCTACAGGTTTTTGCATCATTCCTGTAATTATAATCCACCAGGTAAAATGGCAGGACATTTTTAGTAACTAATTCGAAAATACATTATCTTTGACGATTATAGAGTGTGTTTTCCTCAGATTTCAACATGCATAATAATTAAAAAAAGATGCGCATCTGCTCATTTTACCTTGACATAGCAATAGTAGTGGCCAGCATGACAGCTGTAGCCAGAGTGTACCAGAACAGCGTAGAGGCCGTACATAACAGGATCGCCTGAGCTCTGGGACATGTAGGGGCGGATGTTCAGAAATTCTGGGTAACCAACATCCTAAAAAAAAAAAGAAAAAGACAGACAGAAATATGAAGTCACTGATGAATCCAAAAGCTCTTTCATGAACAGTTGATATTGTGAGAATTCTTTGTTAACCTTTGTTATTTTTCCTCCGCTGAAGTTGGCGAACCTCTTGAGTGACAGAGTCAGTACGTTAGATGTTCGATGGACTGTGAAGCGCTTGGTCGCTGGGACTTTCTTTTTGCACCTGGCGAGAAAAAACAATGATGTCTAATATTAATTGTATTCATAAACAAGAGTTTTTTTTAATGCCCTGTAGATTTACTTAAAAATATAGGAAGCTGTCAGAATATATAAATGGCACTTACTTGGCACACATGTAGGCATTCTCTCCACTGAGTACGTCTGATTTAACAAACAGTTCCAGGGCTCGCACAATGTTTGCTGCTTGCTGACAGACAAAAAACAGAGATACATGGTGATGCTAAGTTTTAAAAAACGTATATTATATAATATAATATAATATTTCCATGGATATTAAAGTTATATTGAGATCTTGAGTAACATACTCGAATCTCCAAAGCGATGTCCAGGTAAGGGTCATATGTGTCTGACACACTTTTACAAATAGAGCATTTCACTGAAAGACAATTAAAAACAAAAAAAACAAATGTGACTCTCTTGGTGCTTATTCTGAAGAAATACAACGTTAATGTAACTGGGTGATCATCGATTACAGGAATATTTCACACAACTCTGTTCCACTTCCTGTAAACAGAAGACTGAAGAACCTCACACTCGCTGCCTCTTCCTCTCAGATCAAACATTAAGGGAAAATACCTTTCATTTAGTTTTCTTCTCAATATTTACATTTCAGATATGACCGTTATAAGTTACTCAACTTAACACCTGCAACCAGATGAAAATAACATTTTTCAAGTTGCCGCCTTAAAGGAAATTGCATTTTACAAACTCTTTTCTGATTAAACTTAAGATCACTAAGCACTGTAAAGAAAATGAGACAATTCTATTTAAGAGCTGAAATTTCTGTGGATTTCTAATAGCTTTCATAATACTTTTTTATCTGAAACAAAGTGAGAAAAACAAGGCATTTAACTTGTCCTTTTGAAAATGCCATTATTTGCAACAGTGCTCATTTTGCTCTGTCAGTGAGTTAAAATAAATCTCACACGTCAGAGAAACTCTAATGACTCTAATGACCACCATATATTTAGTTTGGTAGCAGTTAAGGCACATTAAGAATAACTTCTTAGCATTAGTAACAGAGACAGCTTACTACTTTGGATCTGCACGTGTAAACGTAGTATTTAACTACATCAAGCTATTTTAGCAATTATATTATATCATATCATGTTGACACTGTTATTAGTCTAGTCTGCTGAATAACGGATCAATAAGCAATACCAAAAGCAACAAAATTGACAAAAAGCACACAGCTCTGGAGGCAATATTTTCTTCCTTTCTTTCTGTGAAAAAAAAGTCAATACCTCTTGACCTGAGGTAGCCTCCAAAAATCTGGTGAACCAGCGTTGTGGCCTGGGTCTGCCTGTCAAGCCTACAGACAGGAAGAGAAAGAAAAAACATTCAGAAAAAAAAAAACCAGACATCGATCAGTTTTCTGAGCTTATCCAAATAACATTCTCATACCTTCAACACCATTATGAAACAATAATAAAGCCTTACTTAGGGTAGCCATTGAGACAGGCTTTCTGCATGGCATCGATGGTATACCGCAAAAATTCATGGGCGTCCTCTTGGCTTCCAAAGCGAAAATGTCTGGCAATTTCTGTTGGACACAAAAGAGTTGATGTTAGCTTTGTGCTAATTAAGTGTTTCCACTAACATTAATTAAGTGCTTTATTACAATTACTCATCTTTTAGCTACGCGACTTACTGAAACAGGGGAGGTAAGAGTAGATGTCCATTCCATCAATGTTTAACATCAAAAGCCTAAAAAGCCTATAGATCACAGTGTAAAGTGAACCACCATATAACCGAGTGTTCAAGACAGAAGACAATGAAATTTAAGAACACTGTTCCTGTAAAGCTGGGTAGGTCTTTATCACAGTTGCAAAAATTAAAAAGCAAAAGCAGTACGTGTATACATTCAGTATACCTTCAGTAGCTAGCCTCGCTAACGTACTCTGCTGGTCAATAAGGAAACTAAACTAGTTTTTATGTCTAGAAACCATTCATAGTATTATAGAGTAGCCATTTATATTGTGATTTTGATTATTCAGGATGTTTACGCCTAGCATTAAGCATGCATAAGTTCTAAAACAATAATCAGGAAGGATAATTTAATTAATAAGTTGTAAGTTTTTTTTTAAAGAGTCAGACACGTCCTTCAATGAACAGGACCTCATAAGCAGCTTGCAGTCACTTAGTGACTTCATCTAAACCCTCACATTAGAGATATTGTAGCTCTAAACTATTTGGCCTCTATTGTTATTTCCTAATGGAAAAACGGGAAAGTGTGAGCTGGTAGAATAATGCGGTCATCCCCACATTCCCAGCATAGCATCCCTGCGCATTTACAACAATGAGTCACCCCTGACTGGAAAAGAGGAATAAACGCACCATGCTCTAATGACGTGTTCAGGGCCCCTTCTCGTGGACGGGGGAGACAACATCCTGAAGATATAAACTCTGATGGCATACGACTGTGTGGTTGTGGTTTTATTTTGTTTGCGAGGCCCTGGCTGTGAGATCCAGGGGCAATCACAGGATCAGTTGCATTAAGCTCTTTCGATTTTTAGTGTAATGACATTGCGCTCCATTTGTATTTCTTAAGAAGGCGGGCTGAGCAAGATGTTGAATTTTCATTATATGTATTTACGCTTGTTCTCGCTGTGGAGGGGGCATTTCTGACTGCTGGGGTGGCCGCCAGCTTGATGAATGTAAAGAGAAACCATACAAAACACAGACAGTATTTCTCTCAGTCCTGGTTTCAAGGGAAAACGTAGACTGTACATTTTTGTGCTAAAGCTGCTCCTCTCAGCCCGCAGTCACAAGGAGACAGAGAGGGCATCGGGGAGGGGTGAAGGGAGGGGAGGGAGAGATAGAAAAAAAAAGGCGCAGGAGGTGGAGACATGATTGCAGCAGCACATAAGGAAGAAGCAGGCAGGTAGGGAGGGAACGGGTGGAGGGAGGGCTCCTGTGAGGCTACAGCACAGCACCTCACCATGTCAAGGTGCAACTCACACTTCATCTCCACTCTCTGCATGGTGTTCATTCACAGCCTGCCGTCTCACCGCTACACTTTTGTCCTGCGGTTTCCGGCTGCTGTCACATGGGACACCGTGGCCAGTGTTACGTCATCATGACTCTGGCAGTATTTAACCATAAGCCCGGTGTGTGTGCGTGCGTGTGCGTGTGACTCCTGACACAACCTACTTTAAAAATAGCGGGGAACAAACTGCTCAGACACAATCACACGTAGTTGAAGGAAGCTGGTGGTCTTACTTTTCAGGTCTCTGATGAAGGAGACAGGCTTGATGGCGTTGCCTGTGTTGGCAAAGGCTTGGATGATATGGTTCTGCATTATACAGATC
This sequence comes from Anoplopoma fimbria, assembly GCF_027596085.1. Taxonomy (NCBI): domain Eukaryota; kingdom Metazoa; phylum Chordata; class Actinopteri; order Perciformes; family Anoplopomatidae; genus Anoplopoma; species Anoplopoma fimbria. The sequence continues at coordinate 11,714,182 of NC_072459.1, read as the reverse complement.
ATACAGAAGCCCGACTGGTGACCTGAAACACAGACAAAGATGAATATATCAGACGCTCACAAAAGGAAAGTGCAGGAATGTATTGAGATCCAAAAAAAACATTATTGTTCATAAGAAACACAATGTTAAACGAAATGTAATGTAAAACCCTCGTGTTCATCAAACACAATGGTGAATGGTTTTAGAGTAAGTACAAAAATACACATAAAACAAAAATTTAAATATGTTTGATTAAAAACAAAGTCACAGTAATACCTCTTGAAAGCATAGCTACGACGAAATTGCTAATTATTTTCTACTTTCAAAAGAACATTCAGCTTTCTATTTACAGAAAATATAAGGATTTGGAATATTTGGAATTTATCAATTTGAAGGACATACTTTGCTTTTACTCTATTTACTTAAAATCTGGATGATAATCAGTTCAAATTCTTTCAGTGATCATTAGTAAAAAAAAAAAATGAAAATAATTAGCCTTACACACAGGTTGTGTATGACGACACAATATACGACCCTCATAACAGTTATGGGCTAATTAAAATGTGCCATTTTAAAGGCTTAATCGTCTAAATGCTTCAGTCACCTCTAAAAATAATACTTTCTAAGATAATAAGTTTTGATAAAATGAAAACTTACTCAAGGCTATGCATCTTCAGCCTGCTTCCACTAGTCTGAGCCGACATATAATTTAGGGTGTTTGCTATTTTACAATTGAACCTGGAGCCCTGAGACTTTGAGGTCAGCGAGTCTTTGCTTTCTTGGCTTTTTAAAAAAAAAGGTTAAGTCAGTAAATCACAGACTGCTGAATGTTTAGAGCCTGAATAAAACCGGCCAACGGAAGCAGCCGTTTTTGTTTCGCTACTTCCGCTGCGTTGGCTTGCAGTCCACATTGACTTTCGGCCACATGTGTCTGCACATAGGGGTGACCGTGGCCAGGTTAGAGCCATTTTAAAACTATGTGGTCGTGCGTATTGTTAAGAAAAATATAAATGAATGAGAGTGTAACTGCTGAGTGTGGCAGCGTTAATGGTCGTTATTCAGTTACTCACAGGCACGGCTGTGCTCCTTTGAGAGTAAATAGTTGGCAAGTGGCGGGGTGTAGGTGAGACACTGCACTGTGGAGTTGAGGAAGCAGGTGTTCCCGAGGTTGTGGAGACCGGCTCCCACCCTGTAGACACGCTCCCATTTAAGGGTGAGCTTGTTCCCTTGGAAGAGCATCTTCTGTGGTGTGGGGATCCCATCGCTCTGGCCGCCAACGGTGTTCTCTGAAACTGAAGGAGGAGTGCAGTCACTTTTGTGATTTATCAGGACAGTTGACACAGAAAGTGAGCTTTCGTGGCCAGCAGCAGAGGACAAAAGGTCGAAATCTAAATTTTTCTGTTCAACTTGAGAGCTTACCTTGCCTCTTTATTTGGGCAGGCTCAGTGGCCTTCTGGCTCGTAGCGCCCTCGTTCCTGGGATTGAGGATCACATACTTGTTTTTCAGGCTGTCCAGTTGATAGGAGAAACCCTTGCTGGCCGGCTCAAACTCAATCTTCTGCAGGAGGACCTTCTTGGCAGAAGAAGCCAGAAGCTTGTTGAGGTCCCCCTCATCGCCCGTCTCCTTTCGACCAGGTTTTAATGCCTCTTTGAGTTTATCCACTATCGGCATTGTTGGAACATCACTGCAGAGAGAGTTGGATTGAGTGTCAGTGTCATAAATTGTTAACAGAGTCACTCCACTAGGTCCACATGAAGCTACACAAAACAATTCACACTAATTTCCCCAAAGGGACCAATCGCATATCACATTATTTTTAGGGACACCCTGTTTGAAAGAACCTCACAGTACATTGACTGGCTTTTTTTATTACATTGTGAGTGTTGGGACTTAAATCTGTCACCATGGCAGTGTTAATGGCCCTCTGAGATGAATAGAACCAAAAGTTAACCTGGAGTTAATAAAACATTTTTTGTTTTTTTGTTTTTTTATCTCTCAGATAATCACTTAAGTGCCCAATAACGCCCTCTCAAGGCCCAGATCCCGACGCGGCTCCACGAGAGTACGAGAGACTGTGTGCATCTGAGGTGCCAACTGGGTCTTGGCAGCTGTCCCCACAGTTATGAAAGACAGCAGGCGTTGGTGACATAAGGTGGAGGCGAGTGTATGAGAGGAGATGAGAGGACAAGCATTAGAGCACATGAGGCGTAAACAGTTGCTGTTAAATGCCAGGACAAATTCTTATCATTTATTTTGACAGCATCAATGTTTTTATTGTTATCTTCCACCAATTGTTGGTCTTTTCATTAAAGCTGTGTAACGTCAAATGTTGTCATCTGGACAATCATTGATATGAGAAGTAAAAAAAAAAAATGACTAAAGATTTAAAATAAATAAAAAAATGTCATTGGTTGTCTGCCGTCCCTTTAAATCCAGAGTAGCTGAGTGCACCAGAAGGACCATTTCAGTGTAGATAACAACAACCGTCTGCCAGAGTCAGCCCATTGAAGGCTTCTGACGTATTTATTCCTACAAAAGGCAGCAGGCCGGCAAAATGTGTTCAATGCTGACCGAGGAGTGAGTGAATAAATCATTCAGTCTCCTATTGCCTCAATGTACTCAGGATGTACACGCCGATACGCCCCCAAAACACAACAAACCACCCTAAAGGTGAAAGCATTACATCATGAAGATGTTACAGTAGTACGACACTTAAAAACACCAAAGGCATGGAGCCCCATGAGAGTCGTGCTCATCAGAGTGGGCAGTGACGTCATGAAGAGGGAAGGAGGGCTGAACATGCATTGTATGCACAAGGGCACTCTGACCTTCATGAGCTGCTGATCCTGATAAAGCTAAAAAACGACACAGCCCACGGGGACACGGATAACTGCAGTGATGCAACTGCAAGACCGGGCAGCAATATTGATACATTGACCACAACAAAAGGTGTTTAATCTGATGATTGTGTCACAACAGTTAGCAATTTAATTTGTATATAGGACACCGAAACGTGGTAATGTTTACATATGCATTTGTAATCTAAAATCTTGTAATAAAAGGGGTGTGTGTGTGTGTGTGTGTGTGTGTGTGTGTGTGTGTGTGTGTGGGGGGGGGGTTATGTTGTAGGGTGATACGAGTCATTCACCAGTAATGATAGCTATGCATGGATATTAGCTTGAGGCTACAAGTGCTTATGTCCATGCACAGATTGGGCATATGGTTTTGTAGTGCACAACTGTCTACTCTAGCTTACATACAGTAGAACATAACACTGGATACCTTGTTTGGATGTTAAGATGGATGTCGGGAGACATGAGAGCAGATTCACGCGTAGGGAATCCCAAAAGATGTCACTTCCAGATGTGGATGGTTTAAAAAATGATCGTTGAGTCCATAAAATACTTTCATTTTAAGAGTTTTGCATTCAGGTACAGCTATACTCTCTAGTTAAACCATTTCAAGCATTTGCTGTGTGTTTAATATGTAATAACCTCTCAATATGAACAAGACAAGAAGTCTCACTTTAATGTCCTCTAATGACACCGGTTTTAAAAAACTAAAAAGGCCTATTCTGTTTTCTGCTTTCCTCATATTTCGGAAGTACTCCTCACACTGAAATGCGTATTTACATCAGTGGAGTTGTCAATGCTTTCTTTAACTTACAAATACTTCTGATAATGCAATCACAGGCCAAATGTCAGCAAAATAACTGCCATCATATTAGGACCAATGCAGAGAAATTGTTTAGAAAATCAACAAATTGAGGTCAAAATGTCAGACTCTGAAAGTCTCTAATAGTATTGCAAAAAAAATGAACTTGAAAGTGCAGGCTACTTGAAACGTCTATCAGAATGGCGTATTTGTGTGCAAACTTATAGACTAGAAAAACCCCAAAAAAGAACTCCCTAATTAGAAATCATCCTGTTGATCCAATGCCGTGTTGCAGCAACCACAGTGGTAGAGCAACAATAACAATTTATCATCATTCTCATACATTTTGAAATTGCTTTCAGACAAACCTCTCTAATGGAGCCAACATCTATCAATGAAAAAAGCTACCCGGCCATGTGGATAGAAGAAAAAAAACAACTGTATATGGCTGAGGTGATTAGTCAGTTACTCAATTAGTTGATTAACTGAAAATTAAAGCATTAACCATTTTGTCAACTGATCAATCTTTTAAGACATCTTTCAAGTAAAAAATGAAAACTGATTCCAGTTTCGCAAACGTGAGGATTTGTTACTTTTCAATGTTTTGAATCATTGTATTTTTTATTTTTTTTTCCAGTTATATGCTTGTTAACTAAATAGTTTGTGTTTTTTGGACTTCTGCTCAGAAAAGGCATGTAATAAGAAGTGGAAAATTGTGTTTTTTCTTTTGGCAAATGATTTACTCAACGTAATTGTGATGCTGACTCAGATAAAGATCATTAAAAATCAAATGACAACGACAGCATGAGAAACGCAAAGCCCATTTATACACGGTAATAAACAGCAGCTCGAATCACATTCACCCACTCGTGGACTAAACGTGCAAACGATGGATTTTATTAGGGAGCACCTGAAGGCAGCACAGCTATTGCTGTCACTTCTTAAAAAACCCTCCATTGTTGTCGCTTCATTAGACCACTAACGTGACTTTACTGCCCCGTCGCCGCGGATTTACAGCTCTCCTGGGTCGCTGTTACCGCCATCGACTCCTCCACTAGCCGCTCAGCCTCTGTGCACCGGCCGGAGTCAACTCTCAGGGCCACTCATCGTAGCTCAAATGCTAGGTTGCTAACATTGCTAGCGGTAATGTCAACTTGGACGGTCCCACGTTTGGAGACGCAACATCGCCAATACTTCGACACACCTGTATCTATTTATGTTGAATAGTTAGAAGAGTATCGAGGTAATGACGCCGCTGCTCGATGTGTCGCTTACGGTCTTTCTACGCTGGACAGAAGCAGCAGCACATTAGCCATCGAGCTAACTTAACGTGGCTTCCCTCAGCGTTGCAATGTGGGTTAGCATTGTGGCTAACAAATCCCCAGTAGCCACATCCTTGCCTGTTCGTTCACCCACATAACCTTTGAAATATACGCTAACAGATATTTCGCACATCTTTAGAAAAAAAAAAAAATAGGTGTTTTGTTCGCTCACCTTTCGTTCAATCACGTAAAAACGTTGACAGTACAGGGGTCTGCTTCCTCAGCTGTAGCTCTTGGGTCTGGTATTTTCGCCCATGCTGCATTATCAAAGGGCGGCGACAACAATGATTGACAGGCATGAAAGGCCAATGGGCGAGCAGGTCACGCCTTAGCTGAAAGGTTCAGCCAATCAGCGCGCTTAAGCTGAGCTGTTGGGAGAAAGCCACCAGAGACTTCAAGCCAGCGCTGTTTACCATTGATGATATCGGTGCCATATAACGTTACGTTAACAGTTTTTAATGTAACAACAAAGAGCGCCGGTAAATCATGGATTGTATGCGGCTGATAGTCTTGAATCGAGGATGAAATCGCTTCCCTATTGTGTCAATTCCCCTAATGCTATACATTTTTACCAAAAAAGATATTATGCCAGCAGATTTTAATGCAATTTTTTTAAGCAGCCAATTCAGACTCAATTTTATTAGCCTATTATTTATTATCATTGTTGGTAATAATGCTGTTGGAGTGAACTAACAAACTAGCGCATAACAGTCACCCTCTTACAGTAGCATCAGAGATGCATTTCATCCTCTAACATATTTAAATAAACGCAATATCTAGCAGTGCTCTTCACTGTTATTGACTCTAAATTATTTTCATAATCGTGATATCCTAAGAGCCATTTGGATAATTACGTATTTGTTCGTATGGATGGACTCGTGAAGGAATGTCAGAGAGATGTCCCATGTTGTTGTCTCCACTAAGCGGCAGCAGATTGCTCTTTTAGTGTCACAAAATACTGATTTAAGAAACTGAACTGAGCTTTATTTTATTTTTTTGTATCTTGCCTGCTAAACGACCTGTACCTCCCTTTATTAAAAGTGAAATGATGTTCTTTCTGCACCATTTGTGCCTGTTTGGATTCATACTGTAAGTCAGTTTCTGTCAGAAAATATAAGGATTTGGAATTTTCTACATATTCATCAATTTGAAGGACATACTTTGCTTTTGCTGTATTTACTTAAAATCTGGATGATAATCAGTTCAAAGTCTTTCAGTAATCATTGGTAAAAAAAATAAAATAAATTATTAGCCTTACACACAGGTTGTGTATGACGACACAATGGTTGTGGAGCCTCTATCGATCAGTGTATTGTATGTACACAACTAGCAAAAAAAGCCATGTGGATTCTTTAATGAAGTGGAGTCTTGTCAATCTGCACACGATGAGAATGTATGTGAAAATAACCAATGCAAGGCACCAAAACAGGGTTTGACATTTAATGTGATAGTCAAAATGTACAGTATTGATTCAGCTGGACATGCATGCAAATATCATCTCGAATGTCTCATGTGAAACCAGCACAAGACATCATACTTGACTACAGTTTCAAATGAAGAACCTTTTTACACTCTCATATTATTTATCAAAGTCACATAGCATTTGCTCAACCCTATTATGTTCATATCAAAGGCTCTGCAAGTAAATGGGTGATTGGTTACAATATCTTTAAACAACTGTCCGAAAGGACGAGCCAGTCAGGCAGGTAACTTTAAGCCAACAATTTGACCTTGAATGCACATAAAATGTGTATTTTGCTTATGCTGTTAAAATGCTTGGTCTTCGCTGTATACAACACCAATGATGTACCAAAAAGTATCACAATGTGGGCTTTTTTTTCTCAATAGAATATAATGAATCACATGACCTCCTTAAATAAAATAGGCTCTTTCGTAAAGCATTACAAATATAAGAGCTGTAATATAAAAAAAATGGAAGATTCAATCCCCCTTTTCAGAAAATTTTCATTAGACAATATGACTGCTGTAACAGATTGTGTTCAAAGTGCATTCTTGTCTACTCAGGATTAATAAAGAAAACATTAGCATAAGCAATGATTGTGCTTACTTGAAACAGGTTTGTCACATCTTTAAAAAATAAAAATAAAATAAAGAGGAAGGAATTAGCATACTCGAAGCAGGACAGGCAAGAGGTGGTCGTTCCTTGTGATAGCTCTACTGTCACAAATCTGGGCGCCAATTGCCACTTGTTATTTGTGATCAAACCAATTTACAGAATTGTTGGACTTTGAGTTGAAGGTTTGTATGTGTTGCATTATAGAATTATAGTTCACTTGAAAAAAATACCTTTGGTAAAAAAAGGTAAAATAGCTCAAGAACAAAAACGCTATGAACAGCAATACTGAAATGTGATGACTATCCCCTTATTTCAGCTGACAGAGAAGTGGTTTATGACGAAGTGCTTTGGATTTAGGGGAAGAAGTGTCTGAAAGTGCTGCATTCATAAGACTGTTGATTAAAAACATAATGAGTCCTGTAAATAAAACAACCTCACCACAGAGGACTTGCCCTATGGCTTTCTTTACAAGAAAATAAAATCAAAGTAAGAACTTGACGTGTATTTATTTGTGTTTTTGGTATTTGTATCTTATTAAATCTTAGACATCTTTAGACAATTGGACAGTGGTGGAGTTAAGGTTCTTCGATGTCCATGAAATCCTTTTTGGGTGGTGCTGCCCCTCTGTACCAGGCACACGAGTCATCACTCCTCTTGATACAAGCAAAGTGTTTGGCCTGCCCTCCATTGAATGTCTTCTCGATCACCCAGTCAGTCCACAGGCACTCCGCCGGGCTGCTGATCATGCAGGGGATGGAGATGCAGTGGGTGATCTAAGGATCGGAGAAGAGACAAACATTAGGGATTTAACTTAAATACAAACAATGCACCTTTCAAGATTATTTGAATTTGCAGTCAATTTCTACCTTGCAATCACAGCCCATTTCATAGCGCTGAGTCAGGCTCTTCTTCTGGGTGGCACTCAGGGTCTCCCAGGGCTCAATGAAGTCACACAGTGTGATATGCATCGTCCCATCAGTCTCCAGTTTGCCTGAGAGAAATAAAAAAGCACATTAAATGACGTGAAGACGTATTAAGGAAAAATAATTGTTATATTTTTGTGTGATTTGAAATGTTATAAAAGTTTTACCTGTGATGAGATACTCATTGCCATTATTTTCCAGATTTACGCCACACATTGCAGAGGAGGGAGGTGTGTAGATGGCGTCAAAATCCTGGGTGGGACCTTTGAACATCTGACAATTCAAGCAGAGAGCAGAGCATTTAGATTCATATTGCAAATAGGTTTATGACATGAAAACGTTAGCTTTATCCCACATACCTTGAATTGTTTGATGTCATACTTGACACGCTTGATGGTGTTTCCATAGATGTCATTGCCAACGTCAACCTCCTGCTTCCCGACTACCCTTGCCCTGATAACTGGAAAGAGAAAAAAAACAAAAAACCCACATTTACATTCATTGTATTGTCATTTAAAAATGCGAACAGGATCTGGGTCCGTCTGTATCTGATCTGGGCCCTGCCCAGGTTTGGCATGCTGGACTCGGCAACAACACATTGCTGTGGCTTGGATCTGAGGAGTTTGCATGTGCCAGGTGCTGGGAAGACAGAGGCAACATGAGTGTTTCATCAGCTGCAATCAGAGGGAGGAATGTGTGCTGCCTGTTCCCAGGCTCCCGGGCCGACGCAGGAGGAAGCCAGTCAGCAATCTTTGAAAAGCTGAACTAGAATGCTCCCCTTCGCCCTCAGGCCTCTCTGCCGGCCTGCCTCTCTGTCTGGTTAGAGGTGCTGACATGCAAATCAACCTCTCTCCCTTTCGTGTGCAGATTTTTTCCCCTTCTCTCTCTCTCTCTCTCTCTCTCTCTCTCGCTCTCTCTCTCTCTTGCACTCTGAGGTTCCAGCTTCCAGATTCAGAGAGGTTTGGACGGGGGAAAAAAATACAACAGTTCAAGTGGAAAAATATCATCAGAGCCATACCGATGAGCCTTTGAGCTCAAATACCGAGTATTTAGCACATAATATGACTTATGTGTTTCACAATCACTGCTTCTGATTCATGTGAATCCAAGTGTTGAAGTACAGTGTAGAATTGCTCATAAACCCTTCATAGCTTATACCTGTGGATTATTTGCATCATGCAGTGATTACTGCACAGTCACATGACTACTACACTTACAAAATCATATACAAAAAAAAAATAGCTTTTAGCAAAGGCAAGTAGCGACAGAGATAATGTTAACCAGATGTTCTCCCTTAAGTCCAAGTTTTGGTCCTTGCTTTCTCAAGGTGGCGGCTACCGACTGCCTAACACCATCAGCAGCCCACTTCCTTACCAAATAAGTTCAAGCCTTTTCGTTTGCTTTTTATATGACGAAGGTATGAAGCTGCGAGCCATGTGTGCACTAATCTGATGACAATAGAGGTTTAGAGAACATCTCCTTTTAAGGGTCTACAGAGTCGACCCTTAAAAAAAAAAAGAAAATACAGGAAAAAAAGAGAGTGTGTGCACAGATGGATAACGTGATGGAGTCATGAGGATGGTTGCTTTTTTCTAAGCAAGGGAACAGAGGGCAGAACCGACAGGAATAGCAGTCACATTGCAGAGGTAGCCTAACAGTGTCATGTGTTAGAAAATGACTTGTGCATGCTGTGTGCTTCTCTGTGTGTCGCAGAGCTGCTGTGAAGTAGCAGATGTACTGAGAAACAAGCTGTACACACTACAGGCACGATTTAGATTTGACAAACTGCATCGTGTGATCATCTACACCGGGGAAGATGGTTTACAAATCACAAACACTACACTGAGGGCGAGGCGTGCTGAGAAACTCCCCAACTTCTCTGGCTACAAAGAGGATTAGTGGTAATCCCCTTCAACTGAGTGTGCAGGATCACACACAGATCATTTCTCCTTCTACTGGTGTAAAGTAGGGAAGGTTAAAATATGCACAGTACATAAAAAAAATACACATAGTGTGGGCTTATGTGAATGATATACTGTATATCATTGTGAGCACTTGGGCTTTTAAAACAACTTTGATATGGTGTCTGTCATCTCTTTAAATTGCATTAAAAATGCTTAAAATTGACTTTCTTCCATACATTATTTGGAGAAAATCCACATTCTAGCTTTTTACATCATAAAAAAATAATCAAAAAAAATCCCAAACAAACTGATGCCCCCATCGCACTGAAGCAATAACACATTAGTTTTTTTCTTGAGGTGGTATAGTGTGTTTTATTCTTAAGTAATGTGGACCTAATTGCCTGTAATGATATACAGTCTAACTCTCACAAAACACGACTGTTTTCTGGAACAGGCTGACAAAGCCCTATAATAATCATAAATTTCGGAAAAACTGGGGACTAAGGGCCCCACATCATTTTCTAGTTACTCAAACAATAAACACATTATAGTGTTTGTAGTATTGTGGTCATTGGAGCGCTTTAAACTAAATAGAGAAAAAGAGAAGAAAGCAAATGCATGTCATGTAACTGCAGGGCCTGAACATCCATTTACCTCTCTGAGAAGCAACAAAGTGGTCAGACAAAAGACTAGAGATTCAAATAGACTCCTAGCTGATCTTTTTTTCCATGAATACATGGGAATAATCCACCATTATCCATTTGTTTACTTTACAAAATTAACAGATCGTTCACTGCATTATCACTGGTGATGCTGGAGTTTAAAGCAGCTGCACACATTCAGTCTGGTTTTAATGGCAGCTCTGTTTACACAGCTTGAAGCACAGGGTTGTGTTTATACCGGAAGTCACGTTAGACAACTCGCTTCTTTTTCTAGATCTCATATTGTTCACTTTCCTTGTTCAAAAAAGTTGCACAGGTATACTCTCCAATCGCAGGGAATTGTAAAATAACGAGCAAAACACATAACGAGAGCAGCATATGACCGCCCGGCATTCCTCTGCCTCAGCCAAGGACCCAAGGGACGGATTTCAATTTATGACGGGAGATTTTCTTCAGTTCTCGCTCTGTCTGTTTTGACAACACAAATGGGACTACATGTTTATAACAAAAGCTGATCTGGTAAATTGTTTTCGTTTACTCCAGTTTATAGAGAAAGATATAAGTGAGGCTCTAATAAAATACAGAAAGCTGAGGTCAACTAGGGGCAGAGCTGGAAACAGACGTTGCCTCCCACAACAAGAACACTTAATGAAAATGAACAATAGATCTTCAAAACGGACGTTGCAAAGGGCCTAATGATGCAACGTTCTCACACGAATGCGTAGTTTCTGCAAACTCTTACATTCTTAAGAGACACTGTTGTTAAGTTTGTAAGCTATTCATGTTCTTGAGTAACTTTCCGCAGACACTGACTCTACGTCTGTGCAACTTAAGTAAAACTTTCACTTCTGTAAACAGTCAGTGAGTAAGGGTTCCTTGAGGCAATGTCTTACTTTGCATTAACAGCATGAAATACATTACACATTATTTTATGGCAGATGCTATTAGCATCCAGGTGTCAGAAACCAAAAATGCAATTTGCACCCGACCCTGGCACACAATAGATACTGTATGTGTATGTATAACCTTCTGTAGGATATGAATATTTTTCCTAAACCTAACCAAGAAGTGTTGTTGCCTAAGCCTAAACAGGTCAAAAGTCCTGATGCATCCACCGCTCCTCCTCCTACTACTACTACTACTACTACTACTACTACTACTACTACTACTACTACTACTACTACTACTACTACTACTACTAAATCAGAAGGGGCTTTATGGCAGAAAGCCTTTTGGATTGCTTACTATTGCTAAATTAAGTAGAATATTCATATATATTCATATACATATACTTGGGCTGGGGGGTTCAAGTCATGTTAGGAACTGACCACAGTGATGAAATGAATTAGTCTGGAGGTTTAGTTTAGGTTTAAAACAATCCATTGGAGAGACCCTGCACACTCTACCAGACCAAATGATAGAAAGCATTGTTCTGTAAAAAAAAAAATAAGAGAGTTGTATTTAATATTTGGTGTATTTGCTATTTAGTGTAGTTATGTTTTGTAAAAAAGATGTCATCAATTCTGTCGCTATGTCATTATAAAAGTTAGACTAATGTAGAGTTCTACTATTAGTAGTAGTGGTGGGCTGCTATGCCCTTTAACACTTTAGTATTTGTATCAAGAAATTGTTCAACTCACGTTAAATGTCATCCTCAGCTAACTTCCTTCATTCTCTCGAAGTGTCTTTCATTAGCTACCTGGGTGCATTTGAGTAGTGGCAACTTTTAATTTATCTCAACGAAAAAGGTGAAAGGAACTTCAGAAAAATCAGGACTTTCCTTTACAGTAAACTCTCCAAGCAGGAAGGATAATGTGGTTTCTTCACCCTCCAAAGCCGTGGAATCCAATGGTAAAGAGAAACCTTTGAATAAGTCAGCGTCTGTATACATACCACACACTCAGCCAGCTCACAACCAAGAAAAAAGACCCTCAGCAAACCACCAATTTAAATAGCTACACAAGCTGGTCACTGTGGAGACTCTCGTTAGCTTTAAGGCCTGTGTTGGAGGCAGCAACAAGCAGTGTTCTGTAATGGGTAAAAAATAAGGAGGGAAAGGATATATATGACCTTTGAGAAAGAGCAAATTAAATTGCCATTTAGTAGTCATTAAGGAAGTGCACCATAAACCTCTCAACCACTGTGTTGACAATAGTACGAGTACTTTCTTCTGCATGAGCATTACTCGATCCACAGTTTACTCACCAGGATGACATACTACCATGTCTGTTTTGTTTCTTTGTCAGACATACACTCCACGAATGACAGTTAGAAGGAAGATAACAAAAACTCGGATCAGCCTGAATAACAGGCGACGATGTGGCAAAAATGCTTTTGCAAGTAATCGAGTAAAAACTCTTATAATATGTTTTGTTTCTATTGTACTCAGTGGTGGAAGAGGTGTTCTGATCCTTTATGAAGCACTGCATGCAAAAGCTTACTTAAGTAAAAGTTGGTCAGTATAATCAGCACATTCTACTTTTAGTCGAGTCTATCATTTATTTATTTATTAAGCGCCAAATCATAACAGAAACCGTCTATGAAAAATAAAAGCTGTCATTCTGCATTAAAATGTTTCCTGTCAGCGTTTTACTTGTTGGACTAGTATTTATGATGTTTGTGGAATAATATTGCTGATGTATTTATGGTTGTGCTAATTTTAACACTTCCACATACTGTTGGGTAGTTTAATCTAATGCATCACATCCTATAAGATCATCATCTATTTGTAGCCTTCCTGTGAGAACAACGTACTTCTTAAAAGTCAACTTTTCACGAGTTATGAACCACAGCCCTGTTTTCAGCTGTGTGATGAGGCATTTTCCAGCTGATCCAAATTGTTTTTTTTTTTTTTTAAAAGGAGTAGGAGACTTTTCTCACCACATGCAGGATCACCTTCAGTTTATCGCAAAAAAAATCAAAATCAACACATCTACAGATACATGGTTTTCAATGGAGAGGAAGGGTATGGAAAAAATGCTCTCAGACAAGTATATTTCCCTCTGAGGTGTGGTGGAGTATAAAGTAGCATACAAATGGAAATACAATACTTGAGTAAATGATCTTAGTAGCATTCCAGCCACTGATTATACTGTAGATCAAGAAGTAAAATAAAGTAAGTTACATTTTCTGTAACTATCATGGCTTAAGACTATCAACAGATGATCAGAGAGAGAGAAGGAGGAAAAAAGAGAGGAGGAGGGCAGCGGAAAGATTGATTGAGAAACAGAAAATTCCACCTCCTCCCCCCTGTAATTGTAAACACAAGAGAAGGGCAAGTTTTCCCCTCTTAGCATTTACAGTTTCTGTGTCAAAAAAAGAAGAAGAAATGATTCCTCGACACCATACATTCAAACGAATTAAGACAGATTGCTGCTTTATATTAATTAATTGTGAATGAACTTACCGACATCTGAGTGGCAAAACTTCTCCTGAGGATGCGCTGGAGAGCAGCTGCAGGCTTCTGCTATTTCTTCCACTCGCCACAGAAACAGGATGGCCAGAGTGACTAAACAACTGTTCGCCGTCCAGGTCATCTTAGAAAACTGTTTAACTTAAAGAGGTGATTGTGGGAGAAATGAACGAGAAGGAACAAGTCGAGCAGCTCCGACAAAGTCTAATGGAGATGAATTAGAAAATGTCCCCAGGATAAGAGACGGCCCACTTTGTCAGAGTGTAGGATGCACAAAGCATGAGAGGCTGGTCATTCCTGGTAGAGACTGCACTCAGAGTTCCTCCTCTAAATCTGTTTTTCCTCTACCGTCAGGAGCAGCCGCATTTTATTAGCGGCAGACTCCTCCCCCTGCTGCGGGCTCAGCCAGTGAGCTGCAGCAGCTCTGCGTCGGTTTAGCGGCTCCCAACATTTTTTCTCACCCACCCGCAAAAACCCCGTCGTCACCCTCTGTCACAATACTGTCGCATGAAAGGGTGGATAGTCGAGTGTGATACAGCATCTGTTAACATGTACTTCAGCCACACGCACACGCACACACACACACACACACGCACGCACACGCACACAAACACACACACACAAGTGCATGAGTCCTTGTTCTTAAATTTTCAACCATGAACTTTTCCTAGTTCACTTATAATCCCCAATAAATAACATTTAATTCTAACATTAACTTAAATTATAACCTAACATAAAAAAACTAAAACTAAAAAAATGAAATCAGCTAGGAAAAATTGGGGTTATTATGTCATCGTGTCTGATGTATTTCCTTATCTCACAATCTGTGTGAGTATACATTTAGAAAGATTAAATCAGCAGACAACTATTTTGTGGTTTTTCCATTCCAATTCAATGGAAATCTAAATGTAATACTAGTGACAGATCATCTGGAGAGTCAGAGGGTGCTCAGACAAAATTCAAATCACTTTCAATTGAATATTAATTTATACAGCCCATTATCAACTCACAAATTTGCCTCAGGGGGCTTTACGATCCGTTCAACATACAACATCTTCCGTCGTCGGCCCCTTGATTCAGATAAGGAAAAACTCCCCCCAAATAGTCATTTTTTAATTGTATTCTTGCCTAGTGTTTGATGAGAGTTTATGAGACTCTTGTGTCGGTCTCGTGAATTTGAATCTACAGCCAACAGACGGTTATCTTATGGTTACAACTGAAAACGGTGAACGAGCTAGCATGTCCCAGTGGCCTACCAGCGTCTCTAAAGCTCACTTATTAACACTAAATTGTTTGTTTCATCTGTACAACAAAACCAAGTGTACAAACGTCATTTTGCTGTTTTACAGGAGGGTTATGTGTCGGGCTGTTTTCTTTGGCTGGGACAGGTAACTTCCTGGTTGCCTGGCAACTTCTCAGAGGAAATAACTAGTCCACCACCCCAACCAAAAGATAACCGGCTGCTCCTGCTAGCTTTTACCAAACACACAGACATGAGAGTGGCCCCAAACTTCTCGATTCTTTCTCAGTATTCGTCTAATGGAAGTAGATATCTGGACTGACCGCCATCTGACTTTCAACCTGAACATACTGTCTGTGGTAACAGTGAACTTACACTAGCTTACAACACTTGTGGTGACACTACAAGTTGGACATTTTTTTCTTTGATTTGTTGTTTTTCCCCTTGTTGTACAACCTCAATTGTTTTGCAATGTAATAGGCTATGGGCCTTAACCCTGATTGTTTTGATCACTTGGCAACAGCAGAAACAAGCTGTAAACACAACATTGACATTTCCAAATTTCAGTTGATTTGGTAAACTTGTTAGCAAACAGCAGTTTCAGGCATTTACATTCAGAAGTTATTAGGAAACATAATAATTCTTGCCACTGGTGAATTTAAATCAAATACTTGGTCAATTTGGTCACTAACAACTGTTTACGGGAAATATCTGGCTAATTAGCAGTTATATGTTGACTTTATTGTTACCCAGCTTGTCAATAACTATGTCTGTCTCCACGAATGCGTAGTTTCTGCAAACTGACTGTTCTTCCACTTTCTTAAAGACACTGTAGTTAAGTTTGTAAGCTACTAACGTTCTTGAGTAACTTTCCGCAGGCACTTACTCACTGACTGTTCACTTCTGTAAACAGTCAGTGAGTAAGGGTTCGTCGAGACAATGTCTTACTTTGCATTAACAGCATGAAATACCATACACATTATTTTATGGCAGATGCTATTAGCATCCAGGTGTCAGAAACCAAAAATGCAATTTGCACCCGACCCTGGCACACAATAGATACTGTATGTGTATATATAACCTTCTGTAGGATATGTATATTTTTCCTAAACCTAACCAAGAAGTGTTGTTGCCTAAGCCTAAACAGGTGAAAAGTCCTGATGCATCCACCGCTCCTCCTCCTCCTCCTACTACTACTACTACTACTACTACTACTACTACATCAGAAGGGGCTTTATGGCAAAAAGCCTTTTGGATTGCTTACTATTGCTAAATTAAGTAGAATATTCATATATATTCATATACATATACTTGGGCTGGGGGGTTCAAGTCATGTTAGGAACTGACCACAGTGATGAAATTAATTAGTCTGGAGGTTTAGTTTAGGTTTAAAACAATCCATTGATTTGGTAAACTTGTTAGCAAACAGCAGTTTCAGGCATTTACATTCAGAAGTTATTAGGAAACATAATAATTCTTGCCACTGGTGAATTTAAATCAAATACTTGGTCAATTTGGTCACTAACAACTGTTTACGGGAAATATCTGGCTAATTAGCAGTTATATGTTGACTTTATTGATCCAAAGCTTGTCAATATCTATGTCTGTCTCCTGTTTGGTGCTGAGCAGGCACTGAGCTGTGGGAATTTAGAACTAATTTATTGAAAATTGTGAACAAAAATCTGGCTATGACAGCGGTGACAGTGAAACAAACAGTAAAGTTGTGAGCCAAACAGCTTAACGATGAGCTAAAACTCTATCAAGCTCTGTAAAGATGAGTGAAGCTGCAGATAGGGGTGACAATTCACTGTAAGTTTATCACTACGACAGACCTCTTTTAACGTTCTCACATTTATACCAAATTGTCACTTGATACATTGTTAATTTAAAATGATATTGACATTTATTTTAACATTTAATGGTAATTTGTAGTTGAGAAAACACTGACGTGACTTCTGCAGAATCATCGTCAGCCCACGCCCATTCAGTGAAAGTGTTTATTCATGCACAGTCACTTTCAGTCACTATTTAAACATTGTTTGTAACAGATGATGGAAGTAGGAGTGAACAAGGAGTGGAGGAGTGCAGAGAAGTGACATCATCCCCCTAAATTTAATAGATTCAATCTGGCGGCGATTCCCCTAAGCGTATGCTACCCAAGTCCCTCCGCTCTCCTGTGAAAGAAACCCTATGCTATAGTCAAATTCTTTAGTCGTTCCTCATCCCTTACTCATGCACAATAATAGATGGCCCTTTAGTTGGAAAGTTCACCGCTGCAAAAGCACATCAGGAAACTGAGGATCTCAAGAGTGTGAGCTTTTGTGGCCTCCCCTGTTGATTCTGGCTTAGAAACGAGAGATCACGGCGAGGGCATGGCGTGTTTGATGATTAGGGCTGATGATGAATAATGAAGAGGACTGTAGAGGGAACGAGAGAAGACTGGATCTTCTGTGGCTTCCTCGCTCCCTGACATCATATTTGGCCATAGAAAGTCGGTCTTATGGTCACTCTGGCAAATATTTCCACTCTTTTTCCACAGTTGAGCATTTTTGCCTGGTTTGTTTTCCACAGGTCTCTGTTAGCCCACTTGATGTCTGTGTAAAAACAGGCAGGGAAAGAGAGGGAGAGCAGAAAGGAAAATGAGACATCCATTCACTTTTGGTGTAAGAATGCCATCAGTCAGATAAGGAAAATTCCCAAATTGTTAGATATTTTGCAACCCGGTATGACTCGCTAACAGATTGGAAGTTACCAGACACAAAAGATGTACCAATAACAAGAACACAGATGTTGGGCGTACGAATCCGACATTAGGACACGTGAAAGGAAGTGACACATCCAAGACAATATGAGTAGAAATATGCCTCCGCCTCTTTCCACAGTTTACCAAAAGCATCAGAGGAACAGCAGACGCCTTCTTCTTGGCCAAGCCTTGCCGCCCCCAGTCCAAACAGTCGGCTTCCTTTGCTCTGAGATGCTGACTGATGTGGTGGGCTCTGCTCGGATCGCGGCCGTGTCCCCGGCTCCTGAGCATATTTCAAATGACCTCACAGCATGACCATTCTGAGCTCTTTCCCACACTGCGACTCTCCCTTTAGGATTGGGTTTTGCTCGCCAGTTAAGATCTGGATTATTGTATCAACATTTGGTTTTAATTTGTTGAGAGAGGGCGGATTTTGTCAAAGAAGTGCAATGTAAGCAGCCCCCTGTGTACTTTACCCACTACAAACTCCAAAAGGGGCTCAGGAATGGTCCATACATCCCCTAAATTACAGACTTGCAAAGCCAGGAATACTCTCAAAAGAAAGGCCCAGCAAGAAAGGAAAAAGAGGGTCTCATTGCGGGAACTGGTGGGTGCTGTGGCAGTCACCCACATCCTCTGACTCCCACCTCCCCTGCCCTGGTGCCTGCACAGATCCCACATGATCTGACCAACACGTAGGATTTTGACCATCCATACAACGCTGCATGTCCGCCCCCCGTCCTCTCAACCCTCTGTGTTGGGATGTAACCTAGCCACGGCTCAGGGGTAATTCCCATAATTTTCCGTTCATAAGTGCACAACTATTCCTATTTTATTTGTGAAAATGTGAGACAATGAATCAGCTTCAGCAAATTCACCTCAGGGTCAAAAGGAAACGATCTGGTTAAAAAACAACACAATCACAACATAGAATCTGAGGTCAGATGGTCCGACCGGCCACTCAGTATGGTGTGGCAACATCACAGTAAGTCACTGTGAGTCGGCTGGTAGCGTCTGCGGAGCAACATCAGTGTTTTAATTTGGTTTCAGTAGAAATGGTGACTGCCCTGAGAAACTAATTAGTGCTCTCACCGGAACTTTCACTTTTACGTAACAGAGCCATCAGTTAAACTTACTATTGTACAGTCATTTCCTCTACAATGCTACCAGGGAATGACTTGGATGCTGATGACCAATTTAAACCACAGAGCAAACAAAAAGAGTAAACAAAAAGTTTGCAGTCGATCAAGCCAGAAGACCTTTGTTATTGATCTTAGTTAAAGCAGCAGTAATCATTTTTTTATTTGGGGTATGTATATATGTATATATATGTATATATACACACAAAAAAAGAAATGTCCTCATATATTTATATCAAAATCCAATCATCTTTTCTTCCTGTATAACAAAATTTGAAACGTGTTAACGTAAGCTATTACCAATTTCCACCAATAAAATCATGACATCCATCTGTCAATCAATCTGCAACTTTTAGCAAAAAGGGAGATGTGTGTGGAGTCGGACATTATAAGCCTGCCCACTTTTTAGTGATCCGATCAAAAGCAAAGGATTTGATAAATATATCACTTTTGTAACTGAAATATTTAGTTTTAATTGGGCAAAACCTCAAAGTACAGAAGCTAAAGACGCTCTAACTTCCATTTCACTTGGACTTTAAACTCTGTTTGGCTCTCCACCAGCTCGAGAGGGATATACAAGGCTCTTTAGCTGCTTCATGATCCACTACGTTCACCAGCTAGTTGCTAACTTTGTGTGTCTGTGATTTAGTGCTGGAAAGGCAGCGTGTAATTGATCTATCAGTGCTTTTTGTTGCCGAAAAACAGCTGCCTGCTGCTGCCGAAAGAGGCGGATGAGAGTAAATTTGCAGGCCTTAAAATAAAAACGACTAATTAAATATGCTAAAACGCTTTGGTTATACGAGGGGAACTGCAGAGTTTGGTAGTTATTCTTTGTGGGTTCATCACTATTCATTTCACATTACATGTAATCATTTGATCCATCGTAGACTTGAAAATAAGTATCAGTGCTGATTTAAGATCAAATACATAATGCTGAATTCCACTGAAATTGCACAACAATGTAAAATGACAATTTCATTGTGTGTGATCACAATGAACTTCATGTTTTCAAACATAAAGGGAACATTTTGGGAGAGCATTGGAGTTCAAGCTGGTAGATTAAATAAATAATTGTTTATAGAACCTCCTAAATTGAATCGAAAAAAAGTCAGGAAAACCAAACAAACAGAGCATTTCATAACCTGTGGGAGGCAATGATTTGTGGGATAAAATTACACAATAATGAAAATACAGCCGGATGTCAATTGCAGCAAAACAAGTGATGACATAGCTGAACTTCCCCTCTCCCCCGAGGGGGAGACACATTACATTGTGAATGTAACCTGGCATGAGAGTACTTGTGAGTGAATCAGCCTTGCTTTGCAGCACTCTCTCCTGCGTCTGACCAAACCAATGCTATGAGTTTGAACAGCCCTGAACCATGAGTGCATGTGGAGGAGTCATCTTTGAATATACACTGATAACGTAATGAACACCCGCAGCATATGATCACAAATTTTCTTTTTTATCATGTCATGCTTTGGTGCGCCCACAATCAGTTACACTTCTCAGAAACCCATGAGTCACAAGCGTTAGCCTGTTACATGTGGCTGTTTAACCCACCTGTCTCTGCATGTCGGCCTGCATGTTGTCAAGTGCGGGCACTCGAAAACAGTCTGGAAACAAAATTTCTCGGGAAGATTCCATGATTCATAAAGAATTCAACATTCAACTGAGACTCCAGGATATCTGGTTATTTGGTATATAACACTTTTTAAAGATTTTTTTTTTTACACAATCAAAATATAGCATGTTAGGGCTCTTTTCAGGTGTTAAGGGGATTTTATTAAAATTGGTAACAGCCAGGTTAGCTGTTTCCTCCTGTTTTCAGTCTTTGTCTTAGCCAATTGACTGCTGATTAACCTTATATTTAACAGACAAACATTAAAGTTATATTGATCTTATCATCTAAATGTCCATCAGAGACAAAAGCGTACTTCCCAAACTGTTCAACTATTCCTTTGAACTTGTATTTCAATGACATTTAGCAGAAATACTGTAAGTTCCAAACTGTAATGCACTTTATTTCCGTTTTCTCCTGCACAAATACATCAAATTGCTCCCTGACAGAGCTCCATTTCACTACTCACAGTAAACTGAAGTATTGATAAATGCATATGAACTCCTCCCCTGCAGTGAACTTTCTAGCAGCAAAATGGCAGATATAGATAAAGCTCAGGAGAGAGCACACACACACACAGAGGAGAAAATGTCAATATGTGCAGCAAAGTGAAGCTATAAAATCTGTCTGATGAGTAATTTAACTTGGCCCTATTTACTATTGTCATTTTGTGTGTCTCACATCTGGATGAACCGGAAGTTGGGATTTATATGTTCTGTTTGCTTTTGTGAAGAACAGACACACTCAGAAAAGGATCTAGATATCACTTTTTTTATTTGCTGTTAAACAAAAAGCAGGAAATTATACTTGATGTGTAATAAATCACAGCCAGATTACACAATTGTAGCTAATCAATGAAGATTTATGAAAAAATAAAATCACACAGATGATATTGTAGCATCATTTGCAACCTGTTGAATAATGCACAGGCAAATTGATCAGAATATTGAATATTGAGCCTGGCCCTGCTTTTGGATCAGACATACTCCGGTCTCACTACAAAGCGGTAGGTTTGCTGGTCATCAGGACAGGAATAGGGTGAAAACTGGGTCCCATTCACCGCCATGTTGGCCATGTTGCCCTTGAAGTCCTGAACCTGAAAGATGTACTTGCCTTGGCACATCAGCAGGAGACGATTACGAAAGAGGATGTTGCTCCATTCAGTGAGACTGTTTTGTGGCGCCAGCCTTGCTGAAGGGAACGACTCGCATCTCACGCCTCGGTTTGAACATTCATATTGGCTCTTGAAGACATTTGCCTCCCAGCGAATCATTTTGCTCTTAAAGATCAAGCTGTTGTGGACAGGTGTGTTGAAATACATGGTGCTAGGATTTTGTTGATTGTATTGATCGTAACGCTGGTTATAGAAATTGCGGGTTTGCTGGCGATCTATAGCAGTGCTCCATGGCTCAGCGGTGTAGATCCTTGGTCGGATATCATCATCTTCTCTGTCGAACTTTTTGTTGGACGTCAGTTTGCTGAAGAGCAGAACATTAAACTGTAAGGCTCTCAAAATGTTTTTGCGATATAGATTCTCATGAGTGCTGTAGAGAGAAGAGTTGGACTCCAGGTCATACAGTGCCTCAGCTGGGATCATAGGGAAACGAATGCGACTCAACAGATCCACCTGGGTTTCTAAACTGATCGATTTGCCCTTCTCTGCGATCCAGCCCTCCACGGTCTGAAGCAGAAAATATTCATCCGACACCACCAGGTCTGAGCGCAGTAGAAGGGATCCGAGAAGCTCAACGGAGAGTTGGGTCCAAGCAGGGGACATGGTCAGATTTTGGTAGTTCCAGGCCAGATACTGAATACAGGTCTCTTGGAGGACAAAGTCCTCAGTCTCCACTGCATATTCGTGAAGGGACACCTGCGTTTGGAAGGAGGCGTCCTCTGGGATGAATTTAGTGAACAGCCGGCCTGTTTCCTCCATCAGCTGCTTCACTCCAAACTTATAAGCCATCCAGTGGAGACACTTCACAGAGGAGAGGGTCACATCCACCTGGCGGGTGTAAATGTACCTAATGAGATAGTAGGGTATGTGTTAGATTTTTCGAGATGGTTTTAAGTGATTGTGCTTTCTATTTACATGCTTACAAAACACGTGGGTGATATTCATAGGAATCCTGTATCTTAAATCAGTTCTAGTCATCATAGCAGTTTCATTTTACCTGATGAAGGAGGAGAAATGGGGTTCGCAAGACTGGTCGACATCAACCGTGATGCCGGTGGTCTCCTCTGAGGCATTGAAGAGTGGGAATTGTGAGAGGATCAATTTGTGCGCGCAAATCGTCAACCCCACCTCCTCCTGGGTCTCGTTTTCCTGTGTGTTTCCAGTCACACTCCGGACTGAGATCAAGAAGTCACAGCTGTTCCCGCTGTCAAAGATCTGGCCGCGCTCATCAGACAGTGAGATGCTGTGGTCCAGCGAGTATGCAGAATTTCTGCCGGTCACATTTGAGCCTGGAACCACAAAGGATTAGGATGAAAATTTGATTGAGCACAAAGGCCCCAAAGAGAGTTAAGATACGTACTGCCTGTTTCACAAATAACTCCGACGTCCTCTTTGTGGGTGCAGTCAGTTTTTCCCCAGCTTCCGAAACCACATGCAGAAAGATAGTTCTCTGTGCCTTTACATGTCAGATCATCCAGCCAAATAGGTCCGGACACTGTGAAGACAAATGAAAAAGAAGCACGTTTGTTATGGCAGTAACACATTAAACAGTGACCTTTTTGATGGCTTATTTTGTGGCGTTGGTATCAAATCACAGCTCCACACTCATCACGATAATGTCACTGCCCTCTGGTGGGGGATAAATGGAAGTAGAAGGCACCTTTTCCGTAGTCCTTCCCAATGACAACAGAGACGGCTCCGAGGAAGCGGAGCTGGCGACAAACCACCTGGGCCTCAGCCAGGTCCCAGTCGTCGTCACACACCGTTCCCCAACTCCCTCCATGGTAGATTTCCACACGGCCATCGGCACCATCGGCACCATCGCCGCCAAACAGCCTCACATTACCTTCCTGCGGCACAGGGTTTCTCTGTCTACCTGTATGCAAACACATGCTCGGGATATTAACCAAGGACCTGACAGAATAGAGGTCATATAAACATTTGGATAATCTACAGTCTGTTGAGTGAGCATGGCGTGAATATATATATGCAAAAAAGCACAAACCATAATAGGCATTGCATGGATTAGAGTTCTACAATGAAAACTAGTATATTATAGAGACTGTATCCATTCCATAACATTTATTTCAGTGTAAAAGTGTACATTTTATATTAGTTCTCACACAAATGAGACATGCTTCGGATGACTCACCAAACATCACTGCACTTCCAGAGACATGGGGAAGTAGCAGAAGCCACAGAGGGAATAAGTTTCGATGTCCGAGCATTTTCAACCACCAATGTAGGAGTCTGATGCAGACAGACGACGACAAAGAAGTGACAATGTGAGAAATATGCACTTTACTTTACAGTTTAAGATTATGCCTTCAAAGATGTTTGAAAAGCAACAATAGTAGAACTGTAATTTAGTTTTTGGTCTTTTTGCACAAAAATCAATTCATTCATTAAGATGGAATGCAAGTTATTTTTACTGACTAAAATAAATATGTGCAATAAAAGCAAAAGGTCAAACATATAAGACAGAAATGTGCTAAATCCTTACATATAATGAAACCACATTACCTTATCTCCTCTGGTAACAAAGGGATGTCGTCCAAAGATGTGCTTCTCTCTTCTGAAGACTGTGACACAAATCTCACTCCTTTTAACAGCTAAAAACAGGGTTCACTTCTCCATTCCTGCTGCTTTCCCCAAGTTTCATTTCACACTAAAGTAGAAAATCAGGGTGTTGCAAAACGGTTTTCGCTCTGGTGACCTGTCCCGACTTGTTTTATGGACAATGTCTCTATTGTTGAACTAGTTTCTTAAACAAGGCCACATGACTTAAAATATCAAGTGTCAGAAATTAGGCAACAAGTTTTTTTTTTTTTTTTTTACTCAGTCATCCCATGCAAAAAAAAATGATACAATTACTTTTTCACCAAAATGTCCATTTAATAAAACTTTGTTATTTAAATGAAAATAACATGTTTGTTTTGTACAGAATGATTTAACATGAACCAAAGGAGGAAAAACAACAACTTTTGAGAGTGTACAGTATGTGCATGATTATGTATGCTTTAGGCAAATAAATCACAGTCTGATAAATCAATCAATTGTTTGTACATTCATCATAAGAAAGGCTACAGTGCTGTAGAGGGCCACATTTGTCCTGGGAAGGAGACGATCCACGGACATACTGGCATTGTTTGTGTTGACTGGCATGTTCTCAAAACTCAAAACAGGACCCTTATTTTACAGTCCCAGCCTGTTGTTCTTCTACTTGTACTGAAGACGATTCTTTAAGGGTTGGATTTGTGTCTCAATGAGGAAGCAGCGAGTGCAGCAACTTCAACAGCGACTTGTATTGTAAACAAAATGGAACAGTGCAGTGTCCTCAAGAGCGAGTCTCTCAGTTTATATGAACTCCAAACCCTCATACTTCACATCCCCAATCTTGGTTTCAGGTAACAGGATGCGTCCGTCAATCGTGAAGGCCATGATGTACGTTGCAATCTTTCCTGCGTCCTCCTCTGACTTGAGAGCCAAAATGATCTGGTCGTTTGTATCTGGGACAAACTTGAAGGAGGAGAATCCGTGCGTGGGGTTGAGCGGACCCACTTGACTTACAATGATGTCCCTGAAATCCGACGAGCAGCTGAGGGCGAGGTTTGAGCCCCGACGCTCGTCCGCCGTCTCCTCATAGCGCTCCTTGCTGGCACGGCGAGGGAGGAAAACCAGCGCTGCAAGGTGTCGCTCCACACTGCTGACTCATGGATGAGATATCCTGCGGAGATTTAGAACAATACAGTGATGAGTAAACAAAGAGAAAGAAAAGTAAAGCAATAGCAAGCGGGACCAGATTTAACATCCTCACCTGGAGGCTCTATCCTTGCAGCCACCTTGAGAGATTTGTACACGGGAACCCAGTTCTCATGTTGTACGTCGCCTCTGAAGCCCACTACTTTCACCCACTCTGGGTTGTTGTTGACGAACTCGCCCGCGGTGGTGGTCCACTCTTTCCCCAGACCGCCGACGTACAGGTGTTTGTCCTTCACCGCCAGCCACTCGGCTTTGAACCCTATCGGGAGAATAGCAAATGACCGCATTAAAATAATCCATTACAAGCAAAAGACCTGAATTTAAGTACAAATTACAAAAGTATTATCAGTAGAATATGTTTAAAGTATCAATTAAAGCAAAAAAAATGGACGCTGTGACTCAAGTATTATTATACGTTTTAAGATTAACACATCGATGTGTAAGTAGTAGAATATCACTGATAAGCATTCACATTGTGTAGTCAAGTGGTATTCAAACTAGGATAAATGTGGGGGGTTGTGAGATGGTCAGAATAGGTTGTGATACACAAGTTTATGTCAACCTTTGGAGATTTTGGACTGAATTGTTGCCTTTTATTTTTTATTTTATTTTTTTATAATGGGTGCCTTTACCTTTAAGGGGCCTCAAACAGTTATTCACATGAAACAACAACTAACAAAAATAGAAATCGGAAATTCAGTGGGGTAAAAATATCGTATTTTCCTCTGAAATGGCGTGGAGTAGAGGTATTAAGTAGCACGGAATGGAAATACTCAAGTAAAATATTAGGATGTATTATGAGGCGAGTAAAACTGACCTTTGGCAACGCTGCCGTCGCCGTCAGGTAAGATGACCCAGGGCACAATCTTGTTACCATCAATGTGGTAGACAACGCCCGTCCTGTCATCGACGCTGTAGAGCTTCCCGTTGAACACCACCAGCTCAGACAGCTCCATGCCCCTCCCCTTCTCCGACAGGTGGCTCTCCAGCAGCACCCTGTCCGCATCCCACTCCACTGCCACCTTGTCACCTTTATGGGACACCAACAGATGACCCCGCCGCATGTAGCTGAACCACGTCAGCTTCTTGTCACTACGGGAGCTTGTGTCCAGGTCGGCAATGACTCCTATGCGGTAGCGGGTGCCCTGCGGCGTGCGCTCAGGGGAACTGAGCGGGTAGGTGTCATTGTAACGGAATTCAGGCTGCTGAGTGTCACTGAGAGAGACACTCCAGCCGTGTGAGTCGTAGGAGCGGGAGCGCAAGCCCGAGGTCATGTGCATGAAGAGCAGCAGAAGCAGCGCCATGAAGAAGGCCACCGTCACGATGGGCTTCCATTTGAGGCGGAAACGAGGGTCAGTGGGGTTGGCCATGGACGCCAACATAGGGAGGCCTCCGACAGAGATACGCAGAGGGTTCATGGGCTCATCCTGCTTGAGTGGAGTGAAGCCTGGGGGAGCAGGCATGGAGGACGGAGGCCCGGAGTGACCTAAAGAAAGACAGAGAGAGACGGTAAGTCCATGTAAAACAACAACAAAAAAACAAAAAACAGGGCAGCAGATTTAAAAAATATATTTTTTATTGATATACTGACAGTTGATCGATTGATGGAGTACGGCTTCTTCTTGTCTTCTAGCCGTTATTTAAGGTCCCAACATAGACTTGACCTGCTTCATCACCCTGCTTGGAGATATATTTCAAACTCGGGACACAGGACTCAGGCTAGATGGTTTTCACAGGATGAAGCACTGGTATATTTTTTATGTACAAAGCTATTCTTGGCAGGCAACCCATGTATGTTCTCAGTTTGTACCGCTTGATATAATATTTGGCAATTTTATAACCGCCCTCTCGGTCTTGGAAAAACTCACAGGCTAGACTCAATCTGGCTCATCTCTCTTACCAGTTTTTTTAAAACTAAAACCAACAGAAGATTTTACCACAACTGTTCTTGCTACAATGGACAACCATTTGGTCCAAATAGTTCTAATCCTGTGTTATATATCCACTTATCTTCATGCTAAATAAGGACATCGTTTTTTGAGTATTTTGTGATCAAAATCTCTCTTTTATTTTCCTTTAAAACATGAAAATAGTCTCTCTCTTCTCTCTCCCCTGTGAGCATGCTGTCCTGGTCTCTCTCTCCCTCTGTGTGTGTTTATTTACTTTCTAATACCAGTGTGAATGGTGTGCTTGAGCTTTGTCTCTTGTGTGTTTGTGTATTTTGTTCTCTTTCCAGGTCTCCGTGGAGGAGATGAGGTGCTATGGCTCAGATCTTATCTGTTTGTTTGTTACAATCTATCTATCATTTTTCATCCTGAATGTCCACACTGTAATTGTTCTATGTTGTCTATTCATTATTATACTGCTATCTATTCTGGTCTGTACGTTCTGAGGGAGGACCCCTGCTCTGTTGCTCTTCCTGAGTTTTTTCCCCCACTTTCTCCCTCTTTAAAAAAAATTAAAGATTCTTTTCATTTCTTTGATTCCTCCTAATATACCGCACCACTAACGCTAAAAATGCTCTAATTTACATTTCACTGTGACTTTAAAGTCAGACTATGTAACTTGAGTTCAACAGCAGCCACCGCTGTCCCAAGTGACAGGATAAAGTAAATACTAAAACTAAGTCGAACAATGGCAACAGTGTAGAAGAGTCATAAAGTCAGCAAACAGGTACAGTAAAGTCTGTTGTAGAGCAATATCTACTTAGAGTTTGCCAACATTTAGCTACCAAAACTACTCGTTGTACCAGTCTAAGTATGGCTGTTGCAGCAAAGCCCCTGAGTGTATTACCTTGAGCAGTGGTGTGTTTTATTTCCTATGAACTCAAATAATTGAATTTGCTAAGGATAGATTACGTTATTTGTTCTTTCAAAAGTGAATTTTTCGTCATTTACATGTTCAAACTAAACCGAATGGCTTGATCTAAATGTTACTTAATTCTTTAACACACAGAATGAGCAAAAAGAATGAATATCAGGCAGTGACTAGAGCCTATGTGTCTAAAAAAACTATGTGAGACTGTAATGTAAAGAAAAGGTAATTACATGAAAAACTTGCAAACAAATCTTTGAACAGATTATCTGAGGACAAAAATAACTGACCTGCCTACAATGATAAAACTCAATCTAATCCAATTCACATACTCTCCACGAAAATCCTCTGTTGGCCGATCAAATCTGTCGTCCCGGTGGCAGGCAGATTATTTATTTAAGCATACAATATTCCAAAACTGGTGTCGCTCACACGAGGGACTCTATTCAAGGTTAAACATTACTTGACAAGAATCAGGAAGTAGTCCGTTTTTTGCTTTGATGTGTATCAAGTAGCCACCTTGACAAAGGGATGTTGGGAGGAGCCATTAAATGACAAAGAAGGAATGACGTCTGTGAACAGGTAAATCCAGAAATACAATGGCAGCTGATGTGGCACAAGCCAAAGTCCTTCGTTGCTAGATAGTAGTGATAAAATGACAGAAAATAATCTTTAACCATTCTGATCACCGATTCTTCATTCAAATGATCTATCAAGCAGAATTCTCTACTGTCAGTATTATTTTGCTGTTTTATAATTTTGACAATTGAACATTTATGAATTTTGTGGAGTTGTTCAAAAAAAATTAAAAAGATCCTCTGGGACTTCCACCATCTTGACATTTTATTTTCATTTTGACTTTCACCATTTGAAACTGTTATTTAAAAGCATGAAAATAATAGTTAATTGCAGCTCTATATTATATAAAATCTCCCACTTTTTCCCTTTTTATGGCCTGTTGCAAACTCAAATTATAAGTCAATTTAGTGATGAGTTGATTGACAGAGAAAGTCAAATATTTGATGTTTGTAGCTTCTTAAATGCACAATTTTGCAGGTTTTCTTAGTCATACATTACAGTTTAATGGCCATCTTTCACTTTTTGACTGTTGGACGGACAAATCAAGACATTAAAAGACGCCACTTGGGTTCTAGGATAAAAAATATGAGGGTCGCCGGCTCCAAACGTCCCTAAATCTAGCGAGAAGGTCACCAAGAAGGCAACACTGACAGCACGTCCCTTCAGGCCTCTTTTCAAAGCCACTCCCGCAAAATTATCATAATGAACGTTAACAAAAAACACGACTATTGTTAGGACTCAGATTGTGGATGACCCCAGTGATTTGCAATGAGTGCACGGGCAGAATAGGTGCAGGCAGACAGACAGACAGGCAGCCTGTCCAATCATTACGTTTGTAGTAGTTGCAGACCTAGTTTAGTTAAACACATTCATTTTCATTTAAATTTACATAAGCATTTGCATAAAGGGCAAGTTGAGAAGTAGTGCAGATACTTCAGTTTAGCTCCTGAAAAGGGATAACTAAATGATTTGACATTGCTGGCAGAAAGGTCCTTAAAAGTCCTATTTTAAAACACAGGAAACTCTATTTCCTAATACTGATGTTTCATTTTTTAATAAAACACCCAACAAACTAATGTGGCCTTGTCCATCTACACTTGAGGGGTCACTACACCAGGCTCTGCAGAGAAGTGAACATTTACTCCAAAATGATTTCCAGGGACCTTTAGAATCGGC